>NC_092340.1:81300714-81606160 GCF_046630445.1 Rutidosis leptorrhynchoides | reverse complement strand
CATATTAGCCAACAAAATAGCAATCAATTGATAAGTAGAATTCATTGTGAAGAACAAGAAATCAACCTAATAGAGAATGAATCTTGAATGGAGAAGGTGTTGAATCTTGATTCTTGGATGTTTAAGCCTCTTCCAAGAGCTTGGAATTCTCCAATTTTGCTCCTAAAATCGTCTTGGAACTGCTCTGTATCGTAACTCCCCGTATCTCTCTCAATAATACACTTTTAAAGTGGTGAAAGTTGGTCAAAAGCAAAAAGTAGCTGAAACCTACTTCTGGACGGCATCCAGATTTCTGGACGGCATCTAATTATGAAGGGCTGGACGGCGTCCAGAAATCTGGACGGCGTCCAGTTGTGCTGAATTGTTCTGTAACGTTTTTTCCAAATCTCCCTTCATTTGGACGGCGTCCCAATCATTTTGGACGGCGTCCAACATACCTGAAGCCTTGTTTTATCGTTTTAGAGCGCTAGTTTGACCATAACTTGTATCGGGATCAACTATGATGAAATCACAACTTATAGAATGGTCATAATTCACCAAAACTCTTTATAAACCACTTTCCGATACACTTTTCATACCTTTATGTATTACTTGTAGAAACTGCCTTAACTATCCTTGATTCGAGAGTATTTTACACGATATTTCGAGATATATATATATATATATATATATATATATATATATATATATGATGTAATTGAGCAATATCAATGAGCTATTGGTGCAGCTCCTGGTACAAGGTCTATTTGAAATTCAACGGATCAATGTGGGGGTCATCCCGGTAATTCTTTCGAAAATACATCGGGAAATTCTTTTGCGACAGGAACATCACTGATGTTCTTTTCTTCAGGTTTAACTTCCTCGATGTGTGCTAGAATGACGTAACAACCTTTTCTTATTAGTTTTTGCGCCTTAAAATTACTAGTAAGATTTAACTTCGCGTTGCTCTTTTCTCCGTATACCATTAAGGGTTTTCCTTCTTTTCGTACAATGCAAATTGCATTTTTGTAACATACGATCTCTGCTCTCTCCTTTTTCAACCAGTCCATGCCAATTATCACATCAAAACTCCCTAACTCTACTGGTATCAAATCAATCTTAAACGTTTCGCTAACCAGTTTAAATTCTAGATTCCGACATATTTTATCTGCCGAAATTCATTTACCGTTTGCTAATTCGAGTAAAAATTTATTATTCATAGGCGTCACTGGACCACTTAATTTAGCACAAAAATCTCTACTCATATAGCTTCTATCCGCACCCGAATCAAATAAAACATAAGCAGGTTTTTCATCAATAAGAAACGTACCCGTAACAAGCTCCGGGTCTTCTTGCGCTTCTGCCGTATTAATATTGAAAACTCTTCTGCGACCCTGTCCATTAGTATTCCTCTGATTTGGGCATTCGTTTCTGATATGACCCGGCTTCCCACATCCATAACAAATAATGGCGGTATTATTTGTTCCGACATTATTTGTTCCTTTATTCTTGTTAGCCATTGGTCCGTAAACTTCACACTTCGTCGTACCATGACCCCTTCTATTACACTTAGTACACGATGTCGTACAAAGCCCAGTCGGATGGTATCCTTCATACCTCTGGCATGGTTTCTGCCTCTGGTTGTTATTGTTGGGATTGTTGTTGTTGCGGTTGTTGTTATTGTTGGAACGGTTATTGTAGTTTTTGTAGTTGTTGTTGGGATTGTTATTATTGTTGTGGTTAAAGTTGCGGTTATGGTGGTAGTTATTGCATTTGTAATTGCGATTATTGTTGTTGTTGTTGTTGTATTGGTGACTCTTGTCACTGTTTTCTTCCCACTTCCTCTTGACTTGTTTCATGTTGGCTTCTTCGATCGCTTGCTCTTTAATTCTCCCCTCAATCTGATTTATGAGTTTATGAGCCATTCGACTTGCCTTTTGTATGGAAGCGGGCTCGTGTGAACTCACATCTTCTTGAATCCTTACTGGTAACCCTTTACAAATGCGTCAATCTTCTCTTCTTCATCTTCGTACACTCCCGGACACAATAGGCACAACTCTGTGAATCGTCGTTCATATGTGGTAATGTCGAACCCTTGTGTTCGTAACTCTCTAAGTTCTACCTTGAGCTTATTGACTTTGTTTCTAGGACGGTATTGCTCGTTCATCAATTGCTTGAATGCCAACCACGGTAGTGCATAAGCAGCATTTTGTCTTACCTGTTCAAGATAGGTGTTCCGCCACGTTAACGCAGTACATGTGAAGGTATGCGTAGCGTACTTAACTTTGTCCTCTTCAGTACACTTACTTATGGCAAACACCGATTCGACTTTCTCGGTCCACCGTTTCAATCCAATTGGTCCTTCGGTTCCATCAAATTCCAAAGGTTTGCAGGCAGTGAATTCTTTGTAGGAGCATCCTACACTATTTCTTGTGGAATTAGTTCCACTGCTAGATCCATAGTTATTGTTATTTTGCATCGCAGCCTGTACTGCGGCTATGTTTGCTGCAAGGAAAACACAGAAGTCTTCCTCGCTCGTGTTCAAATTCTGACGAGTCGTCGGTGCCATTTCCTTCAAAAATAGCCCAAAAGAATTAAGTTAATCATATAGAATATTAAGAGTAGTTAATAGTATTTCGTAGCATAATATGAACTCATTTATAAAAGCTTTTTCTTCATATTAGCGTTTTATAGTTTTAATTCGGGTAGTACCTACCTGTTAAGTTCATACTTAGTAGCTAATATACAATTTAACTACTACAATTCTATATGAAAAACTGATTATAATAATATTTTGAGTTCAAACTTTTATAAAATATTTTACAAACTTACAATATTTTGCGTTCAGCGTTATAATAAGACTACTTCAAATGAAAAGTCGAAGTGGACTTGCTGGAGCTGTGAAAAATCTGGCTACCTTGAAAAGGAATCGTAAAGTTGTTTTTGCTAATAAATGCCAAAGGATCTGACGCGGGTACGTGTTAAACTATGACTTTGGTTTCGAGAGTTTTTTTTTTTCAGGTACCTAGCTGTGGGTAATATGTGGTTGGATCATCATCTCGATTGTTCATTGTTTGAAGTGTCTTTAAAGATTTCGGAAGGTTTGAACACAGATTGTAATTGTTGATATACCTATGATGTTCTAACACAGTTTTGAAGTCAAAGTATAGCTTTGAAAAATTTAAGGATCTAAGAGTGATGATACCGGTTATATCTCGAATTAAATTTTGTGATTTCAAAATCAAAATATGTAATTAGATCTTGAATGAGTATGGTTGTCTTGATTTCTATACAAGAATGTATATTGTTGTGATAGTATAGGGTATAGTGGATTATTGCTGTATCAGATTCAAAGAATGTAACATATTAATTGTAAATTTGTATATCTTTCGGGTATTACCTACCCGTTAAAAAAAAAATTCACAATTAATATTTTATACAAAAGAATTTTATTACAGTCTTTATGAAAATATATGTATGTGTATATTTTCTTCCAATGGAACATAGATTTAACGAGTTAATATTATATTAAACTCATTAGATTTACGGTTGATACTAGGATTGAATAATCTTTAAAACTTTAGAAATTACATAACCTTTGCTGAGTATTTCTTACATTCGAATGAAATTACGAAATAATGCTTCATTATTTCTTCTGTAAATGATGTTGGTGTTCGTGGAATTCTTAAAAAACTTCGCAAGATACGAATGATATTATTTGAAAAGTTTCGAGTACATCGATGATGAAAGTGTAAAATCAAACATATATTTGAATAATACACCTGGTTTATTATGAAATAGAGTTTATTGAATTGAAGTAGAGATTGTAGTTAACGATAGTTAAGTTGCTGACGAAGGCCGTACATCATTGCATATTTGTAATATGAATTAACTGAGTAGTTAAGATTCACACACAATAGCTTAGCACGGAAAGATTTATTAGGGTTTAAAAATTTATATATATAAGATATACATATAAATCTTTCGATGGAAAATGAATTAATACTTCATAACTCGTTGATACAATATACGCGTTATTGATTTGTAATGATGTCCACAGTGATTTCTTGAACTGGCGGAGCTTGTGATGTTTAAGGTGCTGATGATTCTAACGATGTTGACAGTACTGACTGTGTTGATGAGGCTAAGGGTACTGTTGATGCTGTTGGTAAAACAAGTCTAGCTTGTAAATCGTGCATCATTTTTGTCAGGGTTTCGATTCTTTTCTCTATCATCTCTCTCCACTTATCTGATCTATGGTTAAGGTTGAAATAGATAATCTATAAGACTTTAGAGATTACATATTCATCGTAGAAGATTTCTCCAATAAAGTTACGAATCAACACTTCATCATTTGTTGTTGTTGTTGATATTCCTTGGTATCTACAGGGCGTATGACGTTGATGCTCGTGGAACGGATTATGAAGTTGAGGTTTACGACGTGATTGTGGTTGGAGGTGGTAATGATACTGTTGACGTTGATGATGGTGGTACTGGTTATGCTGCTGATGCTGCTGCTGGTGTTTGTAACCTTTGCACCATGTTCTCCAAAACCACTACCCGAGCGCGAAGCTCGTTGACTTCTGCT
This sequence comes from Rutidosis leptorrhynchoides, assembly GCF_046630445.1. NCBI lineage: Eukaryota > Viridiplantae > Streptophyta > Magnoliopsida > Asterales > Asteraceae > Rutidosis > Rutidosis leptorrhynchoides. Next base: position 81,601,593 of record NC_092340.1, on the reverse strand, counting down.
AGTACCCCGGGATGATTGGCGGTTAGAACGAGTGAATGAATAAGATCTAGAAGTTTAGATAATATATAATCGTGGCGGGATACTCGGGAAATGAGGGAGAAAATGGTTTCTCGGATAGGTTCGCCAGTAAGTGCTTCAGGTTCATCACCTAGAGGGAAATTTGGTGGATGGAAGGGATCACCTTCTTCTTGTCTCCAATGATTGAGGAGGCTACGAACCCATCCCCAGTTCATCCAGAATAGATGGTGGGAAATTGGTTGATCCATTCCGGTCACACTACTTTCAGAGTTTGAGTGGGATTCCATTTCAGAATCCGAGGAACTTGAACTAATGACGAATTCCATTTCGTACGATTGAATAAAAGATTTCTCGATTGAAATGATTTCCGGCTATCGGATAGTATTCTAATTACATAGAATATTTATATATATAGAGCAAAAGATTTCGTAGATTACGAAAGAATTTACGAAATATGTCAGGCAAAGTTTACAGTGACAGATACGTTAAGATATGATTTAGCAGATACGATAAGATATGAATTTTGTCTATACACTATTCATGCAATCAATGCAGCAAGACGTGTCTAGACTAAGAATGATAAGCAGGTAATTTCCTAAGGATGGTAAGTAGATGATTTCCGACTAAAAATGATAAACAAAACTTTTGACATGCAGACACGGTCGAAGTCCAGACTCACTAATGCATCCTAACGACTTATCAGTTAGACACACTAATGCAGACCTGGTTCGCTAAGACCACCGCTCTGATACCAACTTTAATAACCCGTCCTAATCCATCCGGACGAAGTCCACATCGATTATAAACGAATCGCAATAGTTGGTTACATCGCGAGGTACTTGACCTCTATATGATACATTTTACAAACATTACATTCATTTTTAAAATACAAACTTTCATTTCATCGAAGGTTGACAGGTATGCATACCATTTCATAATATCCAAAACTATAAATGAACTAATCTGTCATTTATTTAAATATAATCTCTAATGAACTTCAACGACTCAAATGCAACACCTTTTGAAATATGTCATGAATGACTTCAAGTAATATCCTTAAAATGAGCTAATGCACATCGGAAGATTTCTTTCAAACCTGAGAATAAACATGCTTAAAAGTGTCAACCAAAAGGTTGGTGAGTTCATTAGTTTATCATAATCATTCATTTCCATCATTTTTAATAGACCACAAGATTTTCATTTTCAGTTCTCATAAATAAACGTCCCATGCATAGAGACAAAAATAATCATTCATATGGATTGAACACCTGGTAACCGACATTCACAATATGCATATAAGAATATCCCCATCATTCCGGGATCCTCCTTCGGACATGATATAAATTTCAAAGTACTAAAGCATCCGGTACTTTGGATGGGGCTTGTTGGGCCCGATAGATCTATCTTTAGGATTCGCGTCAATTAGGGTGTCTGTTCCCTAATTCTTAGTTTACCAGACTTAATAAAAAGGGCATATTCGATTTCGATAATTCAACCATAGAATGTAGTTTCATGTACTTGTGTCTATTTTGTAAATCATTTATAAAAGTTGCGCATGTATTCTCAGCCCAAAAATATAAAGTGTAAAAAGGCAAATGAAACTCACCATACTGTATATTGTAGTAAAAATACATATAACATCAATGAACAAGTGTAAGGTTGGCCTCGGATTCACGAACCTATATTAATTATATATATTTATATGTCGGTCAATATTTGTCTAACAATTTAAGTCAAGTCATAGTGTACCACAATCCTAATGCTCGTGACTAATATGCAAAAGTTAACAAAAGTCAATTTGACTCAAAATGATTTCCAAAATAATTATTATATAGATTAAATATCGTCGTTTTATATTTTAAATAATTTTAAAAGATTTATTAGAGTAAATAATATAATTTATTTATTAATCAATAAAACTTCATATAACAATATACTTTTATATATTTTAGGTAACAACATTTGTAGAGTATATTGAATATCATAAAAATATTATGATAGGTTTTATCAAGGTAATTATATTATTTGTATTACATTTTTATTTGATAAAATAACATTGATAATATTAATAAGTAAAAGTTGTATTATTTTGTATTAATAATTATTATTATCCTACTAATAATAATAACAATTTTTATAGTTAAGAAAATGGTATTTTAACAATATAATGATTCTTATTAATAATAATAATGAAATTTTATATTAACAATGATATTCCTATCAAAAATAATAATTTTTGTAAAGATGATATTTTTAATATTATTAATAATACTTTTTAATAATACTAGTGATAAAAATAATGAAAAATGATAATTTTATCTAAATCAATATCTTTAAATTTCATCATGATACTCATACTCATTATTTCCTAATCAGTTTGTTAATAGTTTTTAAATCGTCTTTTATATCGCGTTCATTTTAATGATAATAATAGTAATAATAATAATAATGAGAATAAATAATAATAATAATAATAATAATAATAATAATAATAATAATAATAATAATAATAATAATTAGATAAAAAACTAGAACGACGATAATAGTGACAATAATAATAATCATTTTTAATAATAATACAAAAATTCAATTGACAATAACTTCTAATCCGTTCATCGAATCTATTCGATATCTAAATGAAAAGTTTATAGTTTTTCGCTAGCTTTCCAAGGACATGCATATCTTATACCTTATCTCAACCGCAAGTGTAACTAATTCAAGATTCAACATAACCTGTCTAAGGGCAATATTAAAAGTACAAGCATGCATAATCCTATTTTCTCGAGCACTAGTCAGGGATACACTATTAGTATGTAAAAATTAAATTATGAGTACTTACGTATCAATATTGAGATTCAATATTGCAGGAAAAGTACGTAGACGCGACGAAGATGATAAACACTATATTGACCTCACGAGCATACCCATGAACATTACCCATCACCTCCATAGCCATAACCCATAATTTCCTTAGCCCTATCCTACTCGCAAAACTTGTCTTGAAATAACCCGTTCATGACCTCGTCGTAATATTTTATGTATAATTCTTAATAATAATAATAATACTAATATTAATATAATAAGATTAATAATAATAATCTTTAAAAAAAATAATAGGATTACTAAAATAAATAAATTGATACGGAGTATGTAAATTTAGCGAGATTGGTAATGGATCGAGTTCATATTTATATTCAAATTAGGTACCTACTTTTCATTCATATGACAGCTCATTCGCACCAAAATCTTGCCGACACTCTTAACTTATAACTACTACGTACATAGTTATTATGTATATAATATTTTAATAAATAATATATTTAATCTTTAGAATTAATTAAATATTATATTATATTTACGCTCATGGTAAAAATATAATTTTTACAAAAATGACACGTACGTGGTCTCACGACTCATGTACCACTTTCAGTTTTTCAAGCGAACCCTCGTACGTTTGGAAAACTAGCCTTTTACGTTACGCGACGCATACCCTTATTAATAATTTGACTTTCTCATCAACAAATTACTTTATAAAAAATGTGACTTATATAATTGAGTGTTGTGGTCATTTACTTTTATAAATCAGTGGCTCGTTGTTTGTCAAAATATTTTATTTTAAATCAGGACGTTTTATGAATAGTTAAAATATATATTTTTAATTAAAATTGTAAATTTGTACCATATATATGTTTGAAATATTTATATAATAGTACTATATCTAGATTTTCGAAACTAACTATATTACAAAGTATAATTTAAGGTGGTTTACCAAATCAAAAGTAACGTTTACGCTTTAAACTTAATTTAATATAATTCCTTTATACACCAACGTTTATTTTAATTACCTTAAACTTTCTAAATAATATATCTTAATATTGATCGAATCAAATAAAGATGCTTCTATCGTTCACACAACTAATTTGAAATCATATATATATTTAATATTCAATAATACGTTTTAAATACACGTTGCAAGTTTAATTAAATCACGGACCGTTATCGTTTGAAATTTGTCAAAAGGTTTCTAGAAAGATTCTAACTTTTAAGATAACGTTAAAACCTTTATTCTTATTAAAATGGCTCGTTAATAATTTGTCAAAAGTGGTTTCAGATATTTGTAAAGTTATATTCCGTTTTAAAGAAGACGTGACATTTAAATCATATTACGTAATTTCTAAAATTCCTAATAATAAAAGATAACAATGTTTAACTTAATAATTACACTTTGACATGTTGTAAAATATAATAACATTTCGAAATATATCATAGTACGTTTGAAATTAAATAACTATTATAGAGCTTATCCTTCTAAAACTAATTATATTCAGATCGCATAATTTATTACTAGAACTTATGTTTATCTTAAATCCTTATAAGTTTGTGTTAACTTGTTTAATAAAAATCAAGTGTTACTATATCTATTAATTGTATTCAAAATCGCTCAATATATAAGTTCAATATACTTTGTCTATATATCTATATACACAATTCACATAACACGTTTTGTCACGTAATCGTTTATCTATAACGAATAGGTATAACATCATACGTTTAATAGAGTTTTTATCATGATTTGGAAATACGGATAGAATAATCTGATTTCTTGAAGCCTATGAGTGAAGCTATCTTAAAAGAATGAAATGAGATAATAGAGATTTGCCTAATCTTTTGACGTCATCCCGGTTGATCTTTGGATTAAAGAAAATCTTTGTAATCCACACAAGATTTGATTTTTCGCTGATTACGGAAATCAGGATCCGCTTCAATTTAATGCGATAATACATCTCGATTTCTTCGCCGGATATGTTACTATAAATCTACCTCCTTCGTTTCCTTTTAACTTACACCTTCCATTATTTCTCCCTCAATTCATACTTTAAAACATTCGTCAATATGCTCCATCCCGTTCTGATCCTTGATATACTCTTAATTTTCATATCTGTCATTCTCCTTTTTCATTTACCACCAGAGGAATCTGCTTACTTCTACTTTGCCCTTGGGGTTATAGTACTTATAATTCTCCCGTGTCTTTATGTTGCGATAAACATTGATATACACGGTTTGTAATTTATGTGTTGTTATCGGGCTTTATATTCTCCCTTATATTTCAATGTCCCTATTCCTGTCTCCTATAATCACTGTCATCCACAGTTAACACCCTCTCCTATTTGCTGCGATTTACACTCTAATTTCTGTTTCGGAGCTTTATCCCTCCATTTCTTCTTCTTACGATTAAGCATCTCTTGTAATGGTCCAGAATTCGCAGATATAAGTTTCAGAATGAACATTTTTAATGGCACGATCTTGATTTATTAAATTACTAGAATACCCTAGAAAAGATCGAATCATCAAGAAATATTTTCTTGATATTTTAGAGGTTTAAATAGAATACAAGAGTCGTGTAACATGACACATGATGATGTTAGATTCTGTGAATCATCACGTTTCATTAGAAACTCAGCATGAATTACTGTAATATAATCACGTTGATCAAGTGTCATTATATTTTACTAACTCATGCATCAGCTTCCAACACTACTTCAAAAATATTCTTATTTTAAACTCGAAGGTTTCAGAATTTAGAAACTAAAATGGTTTCTTTTTTATGATGTAACGCAGATAACGCGAGGAGATAAATGATTTCAGATAGGAATAAATATAGATAATATTTATAATGAAAGATATGATGATATCTTACAATATCTAAGATCAGAGGATGATGAAAAATATCATCCACAAGGGTTTAGAGTCAGGTGCAAGGTATTCGTTAATGACTTCAGCAGATACTGAATCATTTGGATTCTTTGAAGGCAGGTTTAGTCTTTGTGATTTGTCCACAGCCTCTTTTATACTTTATCGACAAGGTTAAAAGGACACCACCTAGATTATCAGAAATGATAATATAAAAATATCACACTTACACACTACCAATACATATTGGTTTACAATATTAATATGTTACAACAAAGTAAATCTCGAATGCAGTTTTAAAAAATATTATACAAGCATGCTGACACCAAGTCTTGTCCATATATTAGCATGCAACAGCGGAAGCTCTTAATAATCACCTGAGAATAAACATGCTTTAAATGTCAACAAAAATGTTGGTGAGTTATAGGTTTAACCTATATATTATCAAATTAATATAATAGACCACAAGATTTCATTTATTCAATAATCCTACACTCGCAAGTGTATAAAAATCATTCTATAATGAACACCTGGTAACCGACATTAACATAATGCATATAGAATATTCCCCGCATACTCGCAAGTATGTCATAAATTGGCAATCGCAATCACCATATAAATCAAAGTATTAAAGCATTCCAAATTCCAGAATGGGGTTTGTTAGGCCCAAAGATCTATCTTTTGGATTCGCGTCAATTAGGGGTCATTTCCCTAATTCTTAGGCTACCAGACTTGAAGGGGCAATATTCGGTTTAATAATCCAACCATAGAATGTAGTTTTGCGTACTTGTGTCTATTTTGTAAAACATTTAGAAAGCTGCATGTATTCTCATCCCAAAAATATTAGATTTTAAAAGTGGGACTATAACTCACTTTCACATATTTTTACTTCGTCGAGAAGTAAGACTTGGCCACTGGTCGATTCACGAACCTATAACAAATATGTACATATATATCAAAGTATGTTCAAAATACATTTAAAACATTTTTAATACGTTTTACTGTTTTAAGTTTATTAAGTCAGCTGTCCTCGTTAGTAACCTACAACTAGTTGTCCACAGTTAGATGTACAGAAATAAATTGGATATATATTATCTTAAATCAATCCACGACCCAGTGTATACACGTCTCAGGCTAGATCACAACTCAAAGTATATATATTTTTGGAATCAACCTCAACCCTGTATAGCTAACTCCAACATTACTGCATATAGAGTGTCTATGGTTGTTCCAAATAATATATATACATGGGTCGATATGATATGTCAAAACATTTGCATACGTGTCTATGGTATCCCAAGATTACATAATATATTAGAATACATGTATAATACAATATGAATTAGCTAGATTATGATTAATATAGATTTATTACTAATTTTCACGTAGTTACAACAAGCAAAAATATCCAATCTTGTTTTACCCATAACTTCTTCGTTTTAAATCCGTTTTGAGTGATTCAAGTTGCTATGGTTTCATATTGAACTTAAGTTTATGAATCTAAACATAAAAAGTATAAGTTTATAGTCAGGAATACAGGTTACAAGTCATTTTTGTAAAGGTAGTCATTTCAGTCGAAAGAACGACGTCTAGATGACCATTTTGGAAAACATACTTCCACTTTGAGTTTAACCATGATTTTTGGATATAGTTTCATGTTCATAAGAAAAATCATTTTCCCAGAAGAACAACTTTTAAATCAAAGTTTATCATAATTTTTAATTAACTAACCCAGAACAGCCCGCGGTGTTACTACGACGACGTATATCCAGTTTTACGGTGTTTTTCGTGTTTTCAGGTTTTAAATCATTAAGTTAGCATATCATATAGATATAGAACATGTGTTTAGTTGATTTTAAAAGTCAAGTTAGAATGATTAACTTTTGTTTGCGAACAAGTTTAGAATTAACTAAACTATGTTCTAGTGATTACATGTTCAAATCTTCGAATAAGATAGTTATACATATATGAATCGAATTATGTTATGAACATCATTACTACCTCAAGTTTAGTAGGTAAACCTACTGGAAATGATGAAAAAATAACTTGAGCTTCAAAGGATCTTTGATGGCTTGGAATTTCTTGAAATAGAATAATGACACAAAAACAAGTTCAAGTAAGATTATTACTCGAATTAAGATAGTTATAGTTATAGAAATTGAATCAAAGCTTGAATATGAATATTACCTTGATTTAGAAAGATAACCTGCTGTAAATAATAAAGGTTTCTTGATCTTAGATGATAGCTTGGAATGGATTAGGAAACTTGGAAGTAAACTTGTAAACTTGGAAGTGTTCTTGATGTGTTCTTGAGTAATTGTTTTTATGATGATTATAGGTAATAATCAAAGCTTGTATTTGATGATTTTTTCTAGAAAAATAGTAACTTAGACGTTCATGGAAGAGTGTGTGTATTTTGAGAGAGAATTGGGAAGAAAATTGGAAGTGAAATGGAGTAGGTGGTGAGTGATGAAGGTGAGTGGGGTTAAAAGGAGTTCTTGTTTTTGTATCCTTGCTCATAAGTCATGCTAGATGTTAAATGATGGTTCCCACATGGTTAGGTGACTCACATGGGCTACTAAGAGCTGATCATTTTTAGTGTATATATCAATAGTAAATACATTTAGAAGCTGTGTATTGTACAAGTACAAATACGAGTAGAATTGTTGATGAAAATGAATGAGGATGTAATCGTAAGCATTTTTGTTAAGTAGAAGTACTTGGATAAGTGTCTTGAAGTCTTTCAAAAGTGTATGAATACATATTAATTATCGTTATTGTTATTGTATTTAATTGCACTTTTAATTATCGTACTTTTTAATTATCGCAAGTTTATTTTATCGCACTTTTATTTATCGCAATTTCATTATCGTTATTTACTTTACGCTTTAAATTAAGTCTTGTATTTATTTTTAGTATTTTACATTTGGTTTTAACTGCGACTTAAGTTTTTAAAATCGACAAACCGGTCATTAAACGGTAAAAACCCCCCCTTTATAATAATAATATTACTTATATATATATATTTGTATTTTTATAAAATAAAACTAATATAGCGTTAAGCTTTGTTTAAAGATTTTTTCCCTGTGGAACGAACCGGACTTACTAAAAACTACACTACTGTACGATTAGGTACACTGCCTATAAGTGTTGTAGCAAGGTTTAAGTATATCCATTCTCTAAATAAATAAATATCTTGTGTTAAATTGTATCGTATTTAATAGTATTTCCTTGTAAAATTTAATAGTATTTTATACCCCTTAGATTTAACATCAAGTATTTTTGGCGCCACTGCCGGGGACCAAAATCTAGCTTAAAAGCCGGAAGCGCAACGCTAAATAAATAAATAAATAAATAAAAGATTTTTATTTTTAGTTTACTTTTATAAAAAATACACTTTTGTAAAAATACGTTTTAATATATTCAAAAATATAAAAAGAAAAACAAAAATATAAATATTTTTAAGAGTTTGTTAAATTTATAAGTTCTATAAAAGTTTCTTTATCTTTATTTTATAAAAATATAAGTTTTTTTTAATTTATATTAATATATTACATAAATTTATAAAACAGAAATATAATACAGCAGAAAAAAAAAACACTCGAGTCCAAGTACTGTAGCAACCCAGTGTCTGGCCCGAAACCCTAGCCCATGCGATCGCATGGCCAGGTAACTAAGAACTCATGCGATCGCATGAGCTCTGCAGACACGCCAGAATTGACTGAAATCAGCATTTATTACGGACAATAATTATTATTATTTAACTTAAAACCCTAATTAGGGTTGTATTTTTTATTATTTAGTTTTAGTTTTTATATTTAATTTGTATTATTTAGTTAAATTAGTTTAATTTGTTTTTAAAATTAATAGTTTTATAAAATAAATAATATAAAAATAATATTTTTATAAAAATTGTAATTTTTACAACTTTTAGTATATTTTTATATTTTGTTCCTTTTTATTTGTTTTAGCGTAATTTTTATATTTTTTTTCGCTCGTATTTAGTTTTAATCAATAGTTTTTGCCATAGTTATTTTTATTTATAGATTTTTAGGCTTTGCCGTAAAATCCCTTAAGTGCTTTTTCTTTAGACTAAGATCTAGGTGCTTTAGAATTTTGCGACGCCTTTTTAAGTTTTAGTTCCTTTTTAAGATATTGTCATTTGGGATATAGTTTTACTTGTAAGCTTTAATATTTTTAGACGCAACATTTAGTTTTTAGTTTTTAGTTCATTTTTAAGTTTCAACGCGCTACTTTCTTATTTTTATTTTTCGACGCCTTTTACCTGTGTATCAATTATCACTCCAATTAGTAATCTCAATTTGCAAATTTAATTTTAAGTTAGTGATATGTAACACCCTAGGCAAATCCCACATCGCCCACAGACATGAGTGATCATGGGATTATAAGGTAATACTCACGCTTAAATGACACAACGCGTTTTGGGATCACAAGCTGAGTAGAAGTGCGAGTACGTTGTGGTTAAGCGTGCTCGGGCGAGAGCACTACCAGGATGGGTGACCTCCTGGGAAAGTGCTTCTCGTGTGTGATCGCCAAGAAAAAGCCGTGCGCCTGCGGGCAAAGCGGACAATATTGTGGTCATGTTAAGCTGGGGTGTTACATGATAGTAATAAGGTTGGGTTAGTCGAGTGTTTTTAAAATTTTATAAGTCGCTCTTTTTCTTTTCTTTTTCGACCTTTTTCGACGCGCTCTTTTTCTTTCTTATTTCTCGCTATTCTAGTTTTAGGACATAGATTTTTATTCTACTTCTTATCTAAATTTCTTAAAATTACGAAAATTTATTTTAAGTGGTTAAATTGATAGACATCAAAATTTTCTGGTTCGTAGTAATAGTTGGATTTGTACGTGGACCGGGTTATTGGAGCCAAACAGCACTCAATTATATTGAGACCAAACGAATCCTGCCCCTCTGCTGCATCTTTTGGCTATTCGAAACGTGGGCAAAATCAGAAAAGTCTATTAATTGGATAACTTATATAATTTTTCTTTCCTTTTAAAAACTAATAGGATATTCAGTGAATGCACCGAGCAAGACGTTCACCACCTTTTGTACGTTCACCACCTGTAACCAGATCAAGACATCTAGCAAATATTGTCGCCGTTGATTTTCCTTTAGAATCGTCATCCAGTCGACCAAGTACTCCAATTCAAATTTCCGATAATCCATTTTTTGAACCCGACCTCACAATTGAGAATCCGGAGAATATTCAGGGACGATTCATAGATCCTGAACCATTAATTTTTCCTCCGGAACCACCAATCATTCAAACAGAGATTGTTGAGGAATGAACCATTAAATCAGAATCCTCTAGTGATTCAGATTCAACAAATTCAATCATGGAAAATCTAGAACCTTTAAGTATGGAAGACCGAATGAAAGCTAAACGCACTGGCCAAGGTCACGCAATTACTCATCTAGACATTAATGCGCCAGATTATGAAATCAAAGGACAAATTCTACACATGGTGACTAATCAATGCCAATTTAGTGGTGCACCGAAGGAAGATCCAAATGAACATCTTCGTACCTTTAATAGGATCTGCACACTATTTAAAATAAGAGAAGTGGAGGATGAACAGATATATCTCATGTTATTTCCCTGGACTTTAAAGGGAGAAGCCAAAGATTGGTTGGAATTGTTACCTGAATGGGCGATTGATACATGGGATGTTTTAGTTGAAAAATTTCTTAAACAATTCTTTTCGGCATATAAAGCCGTAAGACTTCAAGGAGAAATTGTTACGTTCACACAGAAATCAAATGAAACTCTATATGAGGCTTGGACCAGATTTGGAAAGTTATTAAGAGGATGTTCGCAACATGGTTTAGACACTTGTCAAATAGTACAAATATTCTACCAAGGATGCGACATCACTACAAGGAAAGACATAGATATAGCAGCTGGTGGTTCTATTATGAAGAAAACAGAAACTGATGCTTACAAAATTATTGATAACACTGCTTCCCACTCACATGAGTGGCACCAAGAAAAAGATATCGTTAGATCATCTAAAGCAGCTAGAGCCGATTCTAGCCATGACTTAGATTCCATTTCCGCAAAGATAGATGCTGTCGAAAGACGAATGGAAAAGATGACTAAAGATATCCACTCAATACGAATTAGTTGTGAGCAGTGTGGAGGACCACATTTGACAAAAGATTGTCTCAGTATTGAACTAACAATGGAACAAAGAGAGAATGTTTCATACATAAACCAAAGGCCTGGAAATAATTATCAGAATAATTATCAACCGCCAAGACCGATTTACAATCAAAACCAGAATTATAACTGAAATGTTCCATACAACAACCAACAAGGTCCTAGCAATCAACCAGTATCCAATAATACTTACAACCTGCAAAGACCTAATTTTCAAAACAAACCACCACAAACCGATGATAAAAAGTCGAATTTAGAAGATATGATGACGAAGCTAGTTGAAACTCAAACGCAGTTTTTCACATCTCAGAAACAAACGAATGAACAAAATGCTCAAGCATTTAGAAATCAACAAGCTTCTATTCAAAATTTGGAACAAGAAGTAAGTAACCTAGCAAGGTTAATAGGTGAAAGAAAACCGGGAAGTTTACCTAGTGATACAAATGCAAACCCCCGGAATGAAACAGCTAAAGCCATTACCACAAGAAGTGGTACAACACTTAAACCACCTGAAATACCTGGAACTTCTGATGAAACTATTCCTAATCCACAAGAACCACAACCTGATCAAGATAAGGAAAAAGAACCGGTAGTTGAAAAGGTTAATGAAGATAACACAGTTAAGGCTAAACCTTATGTTAAACCATACCAACCACCACTTCCTTACCCGAGTAAAATGAAAAAAGAGAAACTTAAAGCCGAGCAATCCAAATTCTTGGATATGTTTAAACAGATAAATGTAAATCTTCCTTTCATTGATGTGATTTCAGGAATGCCTAGATATGCTAAATTTCTGAAAGATCTAATCTCAAATAGAAAGAAAATGGAAGAACTCTCGGCCGTTACTATGAATGCTAATTGTTCAGCAGTGCTGTTGAATAAGATACCAGAAAAAATATCTGATCCAGAAAGTTTCACAATTCCATGTTTTCTGGGTAGTCTTAGTTCAATAGAAGCATTGGCAGACTTAGGTGCTAGTATAAATTTAATGCCGTATTCACTATACGCTAAACTAGACCTTGGAGAATTGAAACCAACAAGAATAAGCATACAACTAGCCGATCGATCAATAAAATATCCTAGAGGGATAATGGAGAACATGCTAGTTAAAGTTGGTACTTTAGTATTTCCAGTAGATTTTGTTGTTCTGGACATGGAAGAAGATTCTCAAGTTCCTCTCATATTAGGAAGACCATTCTTAAACACGGCTAAAGCAATGATAGACGTGTTTGGTAAGAAACTGACCCTAAGTATAGAGGACGAGAGTGTTACCTTTTCAGTTGATAAAGCAATGCAACAACCGCAATCTGCAGATGATACATGTTATTATATTCAAACTATAGATTCACATGCAGAATTGTTAGAAGAATTTCCAGAATTACAAGGAACAGGAGAATGTTCTTTAGGAGAAGGAACTGAACCAATTGATGAAGCTGAAATGTTAGCTACACTTATGGCTAATGGATATGAACCAACAACAGAAGAAATTCAAATGCTAAAAGAAGAAGACAGATATTGATATAAATCATCGATAGAAGAACTTCCGAAATTAGAGTTAAAGCCACTTCCAAACCATTTGGAATACGCTTATTTACATGGTGAATCTGAATTACCTGTAATAATATCGTCTTCTCTTACTGAAAATGAAAAATCTCAACTCATTTCTGTGTTGAAAGCTCATAAACCAGCCATTGCATGGAAGATTCATGATATTAAAGGAATAAGTCCTTCGTATTGCACACATAAAATCCTTATGGAAGAAGGTCATAAAATGTATGTGCAACGCCAACGAAGACTAAATCCTAATATGCAAGATGTTATTAAAAAAGAAATAATTAAACTGCTAGATGCAGGTTTAATTTATCCAATCTCTGATAGTCCATGGGTAAGCTCAGTTCAATGCGTACCTAAGAAGGGTGGCATGACTGTCATCACAAATGAAAAAATGAGCTTATTCCTACTAGGACTGTAACAGGATGGCGTGTTTGTATTGATTATAGAAAATTAAATGACGCCACCAGAAAAGATCACTTTCCCTTACCTTTCATTGATCAAATGTTGGAAAGATTAGTCGAAAATAGTTACTATTGTTTTCTTGATGGTTTTTCTGGATATTTTCAAATTTCAATAGCACCCGAGGACCAAGAGAAAACCACATTCACGTGCCCTTATGGTACTTTTGCTTACAATCGCATGCCATTTGGACTTTGCAACGCCCCTGCAACCTTTCAAAGGTGCATGATGGCGATTTTTCACGACATGATAGAAGAATACATGGAAGTTTTCATGGATGACTTTTCAGTCTTCGGTGATACATTTGAAACATGTCTAGTTAATCTTGAACGAATGCTTATTAGATGAGAACAATCAAATCTAGTACTTAATTGGGAGAAATGCCATTTCATGGTTAAAGAAGGCATCGTTCTTGGTCATAAAATTTCAAAAGAAGGAATTGAAGTGGATAAAGCTAAAGTAGATGTAATTGCTAAACTTCCACATCCCACCAATGTTAGAGGAGTTAGGAGTTTTCTAGGGCATGCCGGTTTTTACCGACGTTTCATAAAAGATTTTTCTAAAATTGCCACTCCTATGAATAAACTCCTAGAAAAGGATGCTCCATTCATCTTTTCAGATGAATGCATCAAATCTTTTAATATTCTTAAAGAGAAACTCACTAATGTGCCGATCATGATAACACCAAATTGGAATCTATCGTTTGAACTTATGTGCGATGCAAGTGATTTTGCAATGGGAGCCGTTTTAGGACAAAGGATTGAAAAACGATTTCAACCTATATATTATGCTAGTAAGACATTACAAGGAGCACAAACGAATTACACAACTACTGAAAAAGAACTCCTTGCTATTGTCTTTGCTTTTGACAAATTTCGTTCATATCTCGTTCTAGCAAAAACGGTGGTCTATACCGACCATTCTGCTCTTAGATACCTATTTTCGAAACAAGATGCTAAACCACGATTAATCCGTTGGATCTTACTCTTACAAGAGTTCGATATTGAAATCCGAGATAAAAGAGGAGCAGAAAATCTCGCCGCTGATCATCTTTCTCGTCTTGAAAATCCCGAATTAGAAGTTCTAAATGAATCGGCCATACAAGACAACTTTCCTGATGAATATCTATTGAAGATAGATTATAATGAAATACCATGGTTTGCAGACTATGCAAACTACTTAGTATGTGGATTCCTTGAAAAAGGATTATCGTACCAAAAATGAAAGAATTTCTTCAGTGATATAAAACACTATTTTTGGGAAGATCCACATTTGTTTAAAAGTTGTCCAGATGGAATAATACGCCGATGTGTATTCGGAGATGAAGCTAGTAAAATTTTAAACCATTGTCACACAGGACCAACAGGAGGGCATTATGGGCCTCAACTAACAGCAAGAAAAGTTTATGATGCTGGATTCTATTGGCCTACAATTTACAAAGACGCACACCTTCTTTGCAAATCCTGTGATGCTTGTCAAAGGGCCGGAAAAAAAGTCAACGTGATGAAATGCCACAAAATGTCATTCAAGTATGTGAAGTATTTGACATTTGGGGTATTGACTTTATGGGTCCATTTCCAAAATCTCATAATAATCTATATATTCTATTAGCCATTGATTATGTATCTAAATGGACGGAAGCACAAGCTCTCCCAACTAACGATGCACGAGTTATTGTCAACTTTTTAAAACGTCTTTTTGCAAGGTTTGGAACACCGAAAGCTTTAATAAGTGATCGGGGAACTCATTTCTGTAATAATCAACTTGAGAAAGTTCTTAAAAGATATGGAGTAACTCATAAAATCTCCACTGCATATCATCCACAAACAAGTGGACAAGTTGAAAATACCAACCGAGCTTTAAAACGTATTCTAGAGAAAACCGTAGGATCAAATCCGAAGGAATGGTCCATAAAATTGGAGGATGCACTTTGGGCTTTTAGAACAGCCTACAAAACTCCAATTGGAACCACACCTTTTAGACTCGTTTATGGAAAAACATGTCATCTTCCAGTAGAAATTGAACACAAAGCATTTTGGGCTTTGAAGACATGTAATCTTGATTTACATGAAGCTGAACGTCTACGGTTAAATCAATTAAACGAATTAGAAGAATTAAGACATGAAGCATACGAAAATTCGTTAATCTATAAAGAAAGAACGAAGAAATGGCATGATAAAAGAATCAGAAGTTCAAAAGAATTTAAAGAAGGAGATAGAGTTCTTCTTTTCAATTCACGATTCAAGCTATTTCCTGGAAAATTGAAATCAAGATGGTCTGGACCATTCATAGTCAAAAGAGTTTTCCCATACGGAACAGTAGAATTAATAAATTCAAATGGGATTGAATTTAAAGTTAATGGTTACAGAGTTAAACATTACATAGATAGTCCAATGGAAGTTGACAACGAAATTAATCACAATTTCGATACCACAGCTAACTAAGTGTGGGGAGAATCAAGTCTTTAAAGGATAATATGTATTTCTGTTAGAGTTAGATTTTCTGTTTTCGTGTAGTTCTCGAAAATGGAACCCGAATGGTCTTTCCCTAGCAGACCCTAAAGAACTAATCTTCTCCCCCCATTCTGAATTTTTATTTTTTTTAGGTTTTTACGAAATGAAGACTTCCTGTGAACTAAACCATGGTCTAATGCTACACGCTTTGATCACTAAACGTAATAATGACACACTTTCAAGTGAAATAGTATCATTAATCAGAGGTAAATTGGACGGAGTAAGAAAAGAATCCAGATGCGAAGATAATAAGTCACAATTTGGTAAAGGAAAATCAAAATCCGCAGCGAAAAGAAGAGCACGACACCTTGAAAAATGTCACAAATGCGGAAAATGGTCACACGAAGGTAAATGTTCAAATAATCAAACCTATTCAAATACCGAATTTGTTACTTTATGCAGAGACGACCCGTTCATATGTTTAGAAGAAAAAACACTGAATGCTCGAGGTTACGCCTATGTAGCTATGGAAAACTAATTAAACCCACTATCTTATGAGTGGGATAGATCGTATCACTAAGAATACTATCTCACAGGTAAGTCTGTACAGTTTTTATTTTTTTTATTTTTATTTTTAACCTTTTGATAATAAACGCTAATTTGTTCGCTATAAAGTATTAAATTGGTATTAGATGAAATTAGGTCTTGCGACCGAAATTATTAATATCATACAAAAATTTATTACATCACTGCGAAATTTAACGTTTATTCTTAAGGTATAAATATCTTTAATCAATCAAAATAAAATATTTTAAAAATTCGTCATGAGTTAAATTAGGTCATGGAACTGAAATTACTTTACCGAAAAGAGGGGCGTATATTTTTGATAATATTTGATTGATTAAAGTGGGATAAAAGCTAAAAAGATTTTTAATTTTATTTTTACCATGTTTTTACAATTAATATATAATTATTAATTTAATATTGTAAACTTATTTAAAATTGTAAATATTTGAAAAATTAATATTTTTAATATAAGTTTGTATGTATAAAAATAAAAATATAATTTAAGTTTGGTGTGATTTTTTTTTTTTAATTTTATGCATTTTTAATTTAAGTTTGGTGTGAATTTAAAAACAAAAATTTACTTTATTTCGCTAAGTTAAAAATATGATTTTTAAAATTCGTCGTAAGTTGAAGACTAGGTCTTTGAACCGAAATTGCTTTACCCGAGGAAGGGACGAGAACTTTTATTATCATTATTTTTAATCTTATTGAATTAAAGTATGCCAAACACATTAAAAAATCCAAAAATCTTTACTTTTAAAACCGCGCTTTGATTTGACAAATTTTATTGCCACGTAAAGGCACGGGAAAATTAATAACACTATAACCCCAAGATAATAGTAGAAGTAAATAAAATCTTCTGGTGGTAGGTGAAAGAGAATGATGACAGATGTAAAAATTAAGAGTATATCAAGGATCAGAATGGGATGGAGCATATTGACGAATGTTTTAAAGTATGAACTGAGGAGAAAGAATAAAAGGTGTGAGTTGTAAGGAAACAACGGGGGTGGATTTATAGAAAAATATCCGACAGAGCAATCGGAACAGATTATTGCATATACTCCAAGAAGATCCTAATTTCCTAAATCGCCGAAGAACCAAATCTTATTACGAAGATTTTCTTTAAAATCCCTTAAATTCCGGAAATCAATCATAACTACGTCATCAGTTAAAACGATTCTACATTTACTCATTTCGCTCTTTCACGATAGCTTTACTCATGCGCTTCGGGAAATTGAATTATTTTATCCATATTTCTTAATTATGATAAAACTCTAGCTATCAACTCATATTCATCATGAAAACATTCTTACTGTTAGCCATGACGACCTCTATCAAATTTCGGGATGAAATTTCTTTTAACGGGTAGGTACTGTGATGACCCGGAAATTTCTGATCAAATTTAAACTTTAATCTTTATATATTCCCGACACGATAAGCAGAATTTGTAATGATTGAGTCTCGAAAGTTTTGAAATCTATATCCATTACCAGTTGACCATGCCTAACGATTCACGAACAATTATGTGTAATTAATTAGATATACGTATACATATGTATGATTATTAAATTGAGTTATATTAATGAAACATTGAACGGATTAGTTAATATGAAAATAAGCTAGGAGATCTATTTTATGAATTTGGAAATGCTATCAAGGTATTGAATGAATAATACTTTACATGAACGTATTTGTACGAGGTAAGTTAATCGACGAGATTAAAAGATAATAACAAATGATTGAATCATCAAATACATTGAATTAGGATTACGAGTCTCTGTTATGAGGTCCACTTTGAATTAGAGAACTCTTACTTTTAACGGTATTCGGAAATAATGGTGAAGTGATCTTCAAATAAGAACAAGGTGTCATTTATCGAGAGTTAGACAAAAGTTAGTGAAGAATTGAATTTCATAATACATTGATTGATCTATTTTCAAACGTGTGAAAACGTTTTTCGATATAATAGAACTGGTTATTAAAATATATTTATTTAAATAACGTAAGTTGGTATTTCGATTATTAGTCATATATATAGAAAACCTGCGACTTGTATTTAGAATATATGTTTTCTAGATTCATTAAGCACACGATAGTAACACTCTCTTAGTGATGCGGTTGATATTTAAAAACGTTAGTGCATAAAGAAATTGGATCTATTTAAAGCCTTAAAGAATAAACAAAACGTGTTATAATATTTTCTAAACGATTATAAAACAAACTTTGAAATATAATTGGTTTTGAAAAGTTAACTAGTATGTTATTAGATAAATTTTAATTATATATTTTAAATTAGTCATAAAACGTTTTGATTTTAAACTAATATTAATAAATAGGCTTTGATAAATAACAAGATTATGAATTATAAAAGGAAATGACCGAAACACTCAAAAGATTAAGTTACACTTTGAGTGGGTTAGTTTTTAGTTAACTTAAGTCTAGTTATTAATAAAGGTACATGTTACAAAATGTTTAATTTAAAATAAAATATTTTGACAAACAACGAGACTTTGATTTATAGAAGAAAATGACCACAACGCTCAATTTTATAAGTTACATTTTTCATAAAGTAAATTTTTGATAAATAAGTCAAATTATTATTAAAGGTACGCGTCGCGTAACGTAAAAGGCTAGTTTTCTAGACGTACGAAAGTGCGCTCGAAAAACCGAAAGTGGTACATGAGTCGTGAGACCACGACCGTGTCGTTTTTGTAAAAATTATATTTTTACCATGAGCGTAAATATAATATAATATTTAATTAATTCTAAAGATTAAATATATTAAATATTAAATAATATTAAACCTATGTAATACATATGATATGAATATGAATTACGAAGTGTCGGCAAGATTGTGAATTGGATACCAGTTGGAAAGTAAAGTAAAGTGAGGCCACATATTATTTAAGCAAATGAACTCTTATTCAGATTCATTTGCATTCTGTCTTTCGCATCCCTTTACTCTCTCTATATATAATTTTAATTATCATTATTATTATTATTAGAATTAATATTAATATTAAGATTAATATTGTTATTAATCTTAATTAGTAGTATTAAGGTTATTATTATTAGTATTATACATAAAATACTACGACGGGGTTCTGCTCGCGTGTTTTCAAAACGGGTTTTATGAGTGGGATAGAGCTAAGGAAATTATGGGTTATAGCTATGGAGATTATGGGTAATGTTCGGGAGTTATGCTCGTGAGGTCAATCTAGTATTTATCATCTCTGTTGCGTTTACGTACCTTTCCTGCAATATTGAATCTCAATATTGATACGTGAGTACTCATAATTTAATTTTTACATACTGATAGTGTATCCCTGACTAGTGCTCGAGAAAATAGGATTATGCATGCTTGTACTTTTGATATTGCCCTTAGATAGGTTATGTTGAATCTTGAATTAATTACATCTGCGGTTGAGATAAGATATAAGATATGCATGTCCTTGGAAAGCTAGCGAAAAATTAAGAACTTTTCATTTAGATATCGAATGGATTCGATGAACGGTTAGAAAGTTATGAAATAAACGAATTGTATAATTAATTTCGTAATTAAAATTGCTGATGATAATTAGTGAACTAATTTTTTGGGCTATAAAAAGTGGTTATTTAGATCCTACTCGTCGAGTAGATGAATTTTCATATAAAGCACGTCTCGTTTCGTTGAACGGTTGTCAAGTTATGGACAAAAGAAGTTTTGCAAATTTTGATGAAATGTCGAAAAGGGAACTGAAATTCTCGCTGGTCTGCGTTGTTTCAGATTTAAGAAAAAATACCACTGAATTCTTTGCTGTAAGTTCTAACAAATGACTCTGGCCGTTTATCAATTCGAGTCTCGACAATTTTTCTAAAAATCGTCAAAGTTGACTGTTTGGTCACATTTTAAAATTCTGAAAAGAGCTGAAACTTTTTATTTAAAAATGTCAGTTTTGTAGCAGTTGTCATGGTCGGCCTGATGTGTATTTACTTTAGCCAAAAATCATGTTATATCTTTGTGGTAACGAGAATTTGCAGGATTTGACCGTTTGTCAATCCGAGTTTCGAGGAATTTTCTAAAAATCTCCAAAGTAGGCTACTCGGTCACTTTTGTAAATTTATTAAAGCTGAAAAATTAACTTTGAAACGCCGAAACCGCGTTGGCAACTACGAGTTGTCTAGGTTTAGTTTATTTCTGTAACATTTATGCTTAATCTTTTTGGTAATGTGTAACTTTTATCTTTGGCCGTTTATCAATCGGAGCTCCGATAATTTTTCTAAAAATCGCTGAAGTGGCCGTTTAGTCATGTTTGACCAAAAAAAAATCATTTTTGTATAAGTTATTGTATTTTTGCATGCGACCTCGTTTTTACTTTAACCTTGGACTTTTGACTTTGAACTTTGACTTTTCCCGTTAACTTTTCAGTTAATTTTTTTTGTGTTGACTTTCTCTAAAAACTAAAATACTATTTTATGATAATGAAACCATTTGTGTTACGTTGTTTCACACGTCACCTTTTACTAGAATTTTAACTGAGCATGAGTAATATAACATGTTACTATACTGTTGAGTCAGACTCGAGCATTAGGATTGTGGTACACTATGACTTGACTTAATTTGTTAGACAAATATTGACCAATATATATAAATATATATAATTAATATAGGTTCGTGAATCCGAGGCCAACCTTACATTTGTTCAATGATGTTATATGTATTTTTACTACAAAATACAGTATGGTGAGTTTCATTTGCCTTTTTACCCTTTATATATTTTTGGGCTGAGAATACATGCGAAATTTTTATAAATGATTTACAAAATAGACACAAGTACGTGAAACTACATTCTATGGTTGAATTATCGAAAATCGAATATGCCCCTTTTTATTAAGTCTGGTAATCTAAGAATTAGGGAACAGACACCCTAATTGACGCGAATCCTAAAGATAGATCTATTGGGCCTAACAAACCCCATCCAAAGTACCGGATGCTTTAGTACTTCGAAATTTATATCATGTCCGAAGGAGGATCCCGGAATGATAGGGGATATTCTTATATGTATCTAGTTAATGTCGGTTACCAGGTGTTCACCATATGAATGATTATTTTTGTCTCTATGCATGGGACGTATATTTATGAGAACTGGAAATGAAATTCTTGTGGTCTATTAAAATGATGGAAATAAATGATTATGATAAACTAATGAACTCACCAACCTTTTGGTTGACACTTTAAAGCATATTTATTCTCATGTGTTAAAGAAATCTTCCGCTGTGCATTTGCTCATTTTAAAGATATTACTTGGAGTCTTTCATAGCATATTTCGAAGAACGTTGCATTCGAGTCATTGAGTTCATCAAAGATTATTATTAAATCAATTTATAGTTAGATAGTGGATATTATGAAATGGTATGCATGCCTGTCAATTTTCGATGTAAAGAAAGATTGTCTTTTAAAAACGAATGCAATGTTTGTAAAATGTATCATATAGAGGTCAAATACCTCGCAATGTAATCAACTATTGTGAATCGTTTATAATGTATATGAACGGGTCCTTTCAGTTGGTATCAGAGCGGTGGTCTTAGCGAACCAGGTCTTGCATTAGTGTGTCTAACAGATAGTCGTTAAGATGCATTAGTAAGTCTGGACTTCGACCGTGTCTGCATGTCAAAATTTTTGCTTATCATTTTGTCGAAAATTATCCGCTTATTATCCTTAGGAAATTACCTGCTTATCATCCTAAGTCTAGACGCATTTTCCTGCATTTATTGTAAAATAGTGTATAGACGAATTCATATCTTAGCATATCTGCTAATTAATATTTTAGCGTATCTATTACTGTGAACTTTGACTAACATTTTTCAAAGATTCTCCGTAATTTATGGGATTTCGGTATTATATATACATATGTAAATTTTGTATCGAATAATATCAAATCTAACTATAATCTATTCCATACCAAAAAAAAAAAAAAAAAAAAAATCATTCCCCTGATCAAACGAGATGGATCCCTCAACCAGTTCGAACTCCTCAGATTCCGACAACTATGTGGATATGGATATCTACCTGAGCTCCGAAAGCAGCGTCACCGGAATGGATCAACCAATTTTCCATCATCTATTCTGGATGAATTGGGGATGGGTTCGTAATATACTAAATCGCTGGAGACAAGAAGAAGGCGATCCCTTCCATCCACCACAATCACCTCTTGGCGATGAACCTGAAGCACTTACCGGCGAACCTATTCGAAACACCATCTTTTCTCTCATTTCCAGAGTATCTCGTCACGATTATATATTATCCTATATTACAAATCTTATTCATCCGCTCGCTCCAACCACCAATCATCCCGGTGTACTAACATAAGTTAACGAACTTCGCGCTCGCGTTACGGTTTTGGAGATTATGGTGCAAGGATTACAAACACTATCAGCAGCACCAGCAGCATAACCAGTATCGCCAGTAACATCAACATCGCAAACCTCAATACTCTAAGCACCAGCAGCATCACCGGCATCAACGGTATCACTATCATCAACATCAACAGTATCATTACCACCACCAACAATCACATCCGCATCACACGCCTCGACATCACCATCTGTACCTCTGATATCAACATCACACGCACCATAGATACCAAGGAGTACCAAGAACAGCAAACGATGAAGTATTGATTCATAACTTCATCGGAGAAACATTCTGCGGTAATTATGTAATCTCTAATGTCTTAGAGATTATGTATTTCAGCCCTAACCTTAAATCAAATAAGTGGACAGAGATGATAGGAAGAAGAATCGAAACCCTGACAAGAAGCGTACACGATTTACAAGCTAGACTTGATTTACCAGTAGCATCAACAGTACCGTTAGCAGCACCAGCATAGTCAGTAACATCAGCATCGTTAGAATCAGCAGCACCTATGACAGCATAAACTTTGTCAGTTCAAGAATTACTGTGGAAATCATTACGAATCAACAACGAGTATATTGTATCAACGAGTTATGAAGTATTAACTCATTCCCTATGAAGAAATAGTATATTTTATATATATGAATTCTGAGATTATAATAAACCTTTTCATACTAAGCTATTAAAGTATGAATTGAAAAGGGGTAGATACTACTCGTTTAAATTCATATTAATAATATGCTATGATGTACATCCTTCGTTAACAACCTAATCATCGTTAACTACAATTTCTGTTTCAATTAAATGAATTCGGTTTCATAATAAACCAAGTGTATCATTCAATAACATGTTTGATTTTACACTCTCATCTTCAATGTACTTGAAACTTACTGAAAGACAACATTCGTATCTTGCAAAGTTACCAAGAGTTCTATGAACATCGGAATGATTCACTAAGGAAATATCTATAAGAATAAATATTGAAGTATTGATCACAGTAGTGAAATACTTTGTGAAGATTATGTAATCTCTAATATTTTAGAAATTATTCATTTTTAATTCAAGCCAAAAATTAAATGAGCTTAATATGATATTAACTCATTGAGCCTGTATTACATCGAAAGAAGATATATCCATATATATTTTCATAAATACTGTAATAAAAAAATATATATATATATTCTTGTTCAAAATATTATTTGTGAATTTTTTTAACGGGTAGGTAATACCCGAGATATATATAAATTCACAATTAATATATTACATTCTTCGATTCTAATTCAGTAAATCATCAACTATACTTTCTATTTTCACAACAGTATACATTCCTTTATAAGAAATCAAAATGACCATACTCATTCAAATTCAATTACATATTCTGATTTTGAGATCTCAGAAAGCAGCTCGAGATATAAGCAAAATCATCACTCTTAGATCATTACATTTTTTCAAAGCGATACTTTGACTTCAAAATTGTGATAGGACATCACTTTTATTTGTAACACTCAGGAGGATATGAGAATCAATTGAGATTCATGACAATTTCATCCTTTGGATATTGACAATGACAAGCTGCACTTAAAACACTTCAAAATTTCGAAAGACACTTCAGATAATGACCAGTCGAAATGATGATCCAACCACACATTACCCGAAGTCTTGCACCTGAAAAACTCTTGAAACCAAAGTCATAGTTTAACACGTACCCGCGTCGAGTTCTTTATCATTTATTAGCAAAAACAACCTTACGATTCTTTTCCAAAGTAGTCAAATTTGTCACAGCTCCAGCAAGTCAACTTCGACTTTTCAGTAAAACTAATTTTTATTATAACCTCGATGGATATGTTGTCCTTTCATCGTTACTGGGGAAACTTTCATATTCCACCACATTAACAGTAAACATATCAACAACTTCATTAACCTTCGACTTAAACCTCTCCGAAAAGTCAATATACTCATTCATTAAAAACCCATCATGTACTCACCTACATCCTGTAACGATAATTGTCATACCAAATACTGAGAATTAGCAATCAATATTTTGAATTTCGTAGCGTTTCTACGCCAATAGTTATACATATAACGTCTACCTCCAAGAATTACAGATTTCGAATGTGAAATTTCTTATAAAAAAAAACACCCTGAACTGCGAACTAGTTCTTGAAATGCTAATGAAGCAGCAAAAACTATAAACGACTTTAATGATTAAAAGCTGAGGATAAAGAATAGTGTGTTGGTAAAACTCGGAACAAGAAAAGGTTTGGAACTAGAAAACGGATTGAGCAAAGTATGAAGGAGGCTGTGGACAAATCACAATGACTGAACCTGCCTCCAAATGATTCAAAGGATTCAGTGCCTACTGAAATCGTTAACGAACACCTTACTTCTTATTCTAAACCTTCACAGACAGATATTCTTCATCATCATCATATCTTGAACATTCTAAGATCTCATCGTATCTCTCATTATACATATTCTCCATATTTCTGGAGATATTTTCACAACTACTCTTATTTAAAATTATTTATCTCTCCGTAATATCTGCAACATAAAAGAAACTGTGTTAGTTTCTAAATTCTGGAAAGAAAAAAAAATGAATGTTTTGAAGTAGTGTTGGGAACTGAAGCATGAGTTAGTATAATATAATGACACTTGATCAACGTCATTATATTACGGTAATTCATGCTGAGTTTCTAGTGGAACGTGATGATTCACAGAACATACCGTCATCATGTGTCATTTACACGATTCTTACATTCTATCTAATCTCTAAATATATCAAGAAAATATTTTTCTTGATGATTCGGTCCTTTCTAGGGTATTCTGGTAACTTAACAAATCAAGATTTTACTATTACCATTTCCTTCTTAGAAAATTAACAATGTTATTCCAAAATTCATATCTGCGAATTCCGGACCATTACAAGAGATGTTTAATTGTAAGAAGAAGAAACGAAAGGACAAAACTCTGAAATAGAAAATTGGAGTATAAATCGCAGCAAATAGGAGATAGCATTAACTGTGGATGATAATGATTATAGAAGACAGAAGCAGGGGCATCGAAATATAAGGGAAGATATAAAACCCAACAACCACCCAGAAACTACAAACCGTGCATATCAATATGTATTGCCACGTAAAGGCACGGGAAAATTAATAACACTATAACCCCAAGATAATAGTAGAAGTAAATAAAATCTTCTGGTGGTAGGTGAAAGAGAATGATGACAGATGTAAAAATTAAGAGTATATCAAGGATCAGAATGGGATGGAGCATATTGACGAATGTTTTAAAGTATGAACTGAGGAGAAAGAATAAAAGGTGTGAGTTGTAAGGAAACAACGGGGGTGGATTTATAGAAAAATATCCGACAGAGCAATCGGAACAGATTATTGCATATACTCCAAGAAGATCCTGATTTCCTAAATCGCCGAAGAACCAAATCTTATTACGAAGATTTTCTTTAAAATCCCTTAAATTCCGAAAATCAATCATAACTATGTCATCAGTTAAAACGATTCTACATTTACTCATTTCGCTCTTTCACGATAGCTTTACTCATGCGCTTCGGGAAATTGAATTATTTTATCCGTATTTCTTAATTATGATAAAACTCTAGCTATCAACTCATATTCATCATGAAAACATTCTTACTGTTAGCCATGACGACCTCTATCAAATTTCGGGACGAAATTTCTTTTAACGGGTAGGTACTGTGATGACCCGGAAATTTCTGATCAAATTTAAACTTTAATCTTTATATATTCCCGACACGATAAGCAGAATTTGTAATGATTGAGTCTCGAAAGTTTTGAAATCTATATCCATTACCAGTTGACCATGCCTAACGATTCACGAACAATTATGTGTAATTAATTAGATATACGTATACATATGTATGATTATTAAATTGAGTTATATTAATGAAACATTGAACGGATTAGTTAATATGAAAATAAGCTAGGAGATCTATTTTATGAATTTGGAAATGCTATCAAGGTATTGAATGAATAATACTTTACATGAACGTATTTGTACGAGGTAAGTTAATCGACGAGATTAAAAGATAATAACAAATGATTGAATCATCAAATACATTGAATTAGGATTACGAGTCTCTGTTATGAGGTCCACTTTGAATTAGAGAACTCTTACTTTTAACGGTATTCGGAAATAATGGTGAAGTGATCTTCAAATAAGAACAAGGTGTCATTTATCGAGAGTTAGACAAAAGTTAGTGAAGAATTGAATTTCATAATACATTGATTGATCTATTTTCAAACGTGTGAAAACGTTTTTCGATATAATAGAACTGGTTATTAAAATATATTTATTTAAATAACGTAAGTTGGTATTTCGATTATTAGTCATATATATAGAAAACCTGCGACTTGTATTTAGAATATATGTTTTCTAGATTCATTAAGCACACGATAGTAACACTCTCTTAGTGATGCGGTTGATATTTAAAAACGTTAGTGCATAAAGAAATTGGATCTATTTAAAGCCTTAAAGAATAAACAAAACGTGTTATAATATTTTCTAAACGATTATAAAACAAACTTTGAAATATAATTGGTTTTGAAAAGTTAACTAGTATGTTATTAGATAAATTTTAATTATATATTTTAAATTAGTCATAAAACGTTTTGATTTTAAACTAATATTAATAAATAGGCTTTGATAAATAACAAGATTATGAATTATAAAAGGAAATGACCGAAACACTCAAAAGATTAAGTTACACTTTGAGTGGGTTAGTTTTTAGTTAACTTAAGTCTAGTTATTAATAAAGGTACATGTTACAAAACGTTTAATTTAAAATAAAATATTTTGACAAACAACGAGACTTTGATTTATAGAAGAAAATGACCACAACGCTCAATTTTATAAGTTACATTTTTCATAAGGTAAATTTTTGATAAATAAGTCAAATTATTATTAAAGGTACGCGTTGCGTAACGTAAAAGGCTAGTTTTCTAGACGTACGAAAGTGCGCTCGAAAAACCGAAAGTGGTACATGAGTCGTGAGACCACGACCGTGTCGTTTTTGTAAAAATTATATTTTTACCATGAGCGTAAATATAATATAATATTTAATTAATTCTAAAGATTAAATATATTAAATATTAAATAATATTAAACCTATGTAATACATATGATATGAATATGAATTACGAAGTGTCGGCAAGATTGTGAATTGGATACCAGTTGGAAAGTAAAGTAAAGTGAGGCCACATATTATTTAAGCAAATGAACTCTTATTCAGATTCATTTGCATTCTGTCTTTCGCATCCCTTTACTCTCTCTATATATAATTTTAATTATCATTATTATTATTATTATTAGAATTAATATTAATATTAAGATTAATATTGTTATTAATCTTAATTAGTAGTATTAAGGTTATTATTATTAGTATTATACATAAAATACTACGACGGGGTTCTGCTCGCGTGTTTTCAAAACAGGTTTTATGAGTGGGATAGAGCTAAGGAAATTATGGGTTATAGCTATGGAGATTATGGGTAATGTTCGGGAGTTATGCTCGTGAGGTCAATCTAGTATTTATCATCTCTGTTGCATTTACGTACCTTTCCTGCAATATTGAATCTCAATATTGATACGTGAGTACTCATAATTTAATTTTTACATACTGATAGTGTATCCCTGACTAGTGCTCGAGAAAATAGGATTATGCATGCTTGTACTTTTGATATTGCCCTTAGATAGGTTATGTTGAATCTTGAATTAATTACATCTGCGGTTGAGATAAGATATAAGATATGCATGTCCTTGGAAAGCTAGCGAAAAATTAAGAACTTTTCATTTAGATATCGAATGGATTCGATGAACGGTTAGAAAGTTATGAAATAAACGAATTGTATAATTAATTTCGTAATTAAAATTGCTGATGATAATTAGTGAACTAATTTTCTGGGCTATAAAAAGTGGTTATTTAGATCCTACTCGTCGAGTAGATGAATTTTCATATAAAGCACGTCTCGTTTCGTTGAACGGTTGTCAAGTTATGGACAAAAGAAGTTTTGCAAATTTTGATGAAATGTCGAAAAGGGAACTGAAATTCTCGCTGGTCTGCGTTGTTTCAGATTTAAGAAAAAATACCACTGAATTCTTTGCTATAAGTTCTAACAAATGACTCTGGCCGTTTGTCAATTCGAGTCTCGACAATTTTTCTAAAAATCGTCAAAGTTGACTGTTTGGTCACATTTTAAAATTCTGAAAAGAGCTGAAACTTTTTATTTAAAAATGTCAGTTTTGTAGCAGTTGTCATGGTCGGCCTGATGTGTATTTAGTTTAGCCAAAAATCATGTTATATCTTTGTGGTAACGAGAATTTGCAGGATTTGACCGTTTGTCAATCCGAGTTTCGAGGAATTTTCTAAAAATCTCCAAAGTAGGCTACTCGGTCACTTTTGTAAATTTATTAAAGCTGAAAAATTAACTTTGAAACGCCGAAACCGCGTTGGCAACTACGAGTTGTCTAGGTTTAGTTTATTTCTGTAACATTTATGCTTAATCTTTTTGGTAATGTGTAACTTTTATCTTTGGCCGTTTATCAATCGGAGCTCCGATAATTTTTCTAAAAATCGCTGAAGTGGCCGTTTAGTCATGTTTGACCAAAAAAAAATCATTTTTGTATAAGTTATTGTATTTTTGCATGCGACCTCGTTTTTACTTTAACCTTGGACTTTTGACTTTGAACTTTGACTTTTCCCGTTAACTTTTCAGTTAATTTTTTTTGTGTTGACTTTCTCTAAAAACTAAAATACTATTTTATGATAATGAAACCATTTGTGTTACGTTGTTTCACACGTCACCTTTTACTAGAATTTTAACTGAGCATGAGTAATATAACATGTTACTATACTGTTGAGTCAGACTCGAGCATTAGGATTGTGGTACACTATGACTTGACTTAATTTGTTAGACAAATATTGACCAATATATATAAATATATATAATTAATATAGGTTCGTGAATCTGAGGCCAACCTTACATTTGTTCAATGATGTTATATGTATTTTTACTACAAAATACAGTATGATGAGTTTCATTTGCCTTTTTACCCTTTATATATTTTTGGGCTGAGAATACATGCGCAATTTTTATAAATGATTTACAAAATAGACACAAGTACGTGAAACTACATTCTATGGTTGAATTATCGAAAATCGAATATGCCCCTTTTTATTAAGTCTGGTAATCTAAGAATTAGGAAACAGACACCCTAATTGACGCGAATCCTAAAGATAGATCTATTGGGCCTAACAAACCCCATCCAAAGTACCGGATGCTTTAGTACTTCGAAATTTATATCATGTCCGAAGGAGGATCCCGGAATGATAGGGGATATTCTTATATGTATCTAGTTAATGTCGGTTACCAGGTGTTCACCATATGAATGATTATTTTTGTCTCTATGCATGGGACGTATATTTATGAGAACTGGAAATGAAATTCTTGTGGTCTATTAAAATGATGGAAATAAATGATTATGATAAACTAATGAACTCACCAACCTTTTGGTTGACACTTTAAAGCATGTTTATTCTCAGGTGTTAAAGAAATCTTCCGCTGTGCATTTGCTAATTTTAAAGATATTACTTGGAGTCTTTCATAGCATCTTTCGAAGAACGTTGCATTCGAGTCATTGAGTTCATCAAAGATTATTATTAAATCAATTTATAGTTAGATAGTGGATATTATGAAATGGTATGCATGCCTGTCAATTTTCGATGTAAAGAAAGATTGTCTTTTAAAAACGAATGCAATGTTTGTAAAATGTATCATATAGAGGTCAAATACCTCGCAATGTAATCAACTATTGTGAATCGTTTATAATGTATATGAACGGGTCCTTTCAAAATGATCCAAACATTGATCCTAAACATGATTTTTGGAGATTAAAGTAAACTTTTTAAGTTCAAAATTCATGAACTTGATTAATTTGATGTAATTGCCATTTGAGACTTGTTTAATTATTAGTAATGACTATTTTGACATGTTATTTAAGTTAAATGCTTATGAACTTTGTATACATTTTCATATGTGCTTATTTGAAAAGTGTAGAATTGTGAAAAATTGTGAAAATGTGTATAAGTTTAATTTTGATTTAACATGTTATAGTGATTGTTTTAAGTTGTTATTTTGCTAACACTAATGCATATTTGGATGCACAAATTTTGTGTTTAATGTGTTTTGCAGAAAGCCGATACGGGAGGTTCAGGAGCATCATTATCTAGACGACTAGCACCAGCACCAGCACCAGAACCAGAAATGCAACACGAACAAGAACCACAACAAGAACCACAACAACAGCCTGATCAGCACATACCTTATTATGATCCGGTACAGTTTGTTGATGAATTCATAGTATTCCCAATGAGGCCGCCAGTAGAATTCCCAACAATTTCTGAGCACACTCTGCATCCTAATCTGAGATTTGATAGGAAATGGAGGAAGCGTAAGACATTAGGGATGTCTTTCGAGATGCTATTCTTGACGTCCACGTTCGCATAGATAAGGAATCAATGACGAACGCGGCCAGACATAGTATGTATGAGCAGTGGAACTCCGAGAGAGTATACGAGGATTATAGGCGACGCCAACACGATAGCTGGTTAGTTCATCAGCACCAAATCATGAGCCAGCTATCATATCAGGTACCAAATAACTATGTACCTACTCGACCTGCTTATTTTCCGCCACACAGCCCCGAGATCCGACCACCCTTTAACCGGTATGACTATAACCAAGCCTATCAGAACACCTATAACCAACAATGGAACCCACCTGACGAGATGAACTGGAACCCATATCCAGACTGATTTAGTTCCATTTGGTTATTTTTATGATTTTTATGTTTTTATCTTTTTAATTATTCATGTTTAAACTTATGTTATTAGATATATTTGTGTAATTTTTATCATTTTTATTATTATTGTGTACTAATATTTTACATTTAGGATTTGAAAGTGGGATATTAAGTCTCATTTCAAATTGCCATGCATGTTTATATTTGTATGTATGTATATTGTCGATTGTACAAAACAGGGTAAAACAGCTCATTTTTAAAGACTGACATTAAGTTCAGCAAAAGCTAGTTTTGACGACAAAACGAAAAATAAATGTGATGTAACAACAAGAAGGAATGAACAAATGATGTGCACCATTTATCATTCAGCAAACAAAAGCCAATATGTTTGGAAACTTTGGTAAAATTTAATCATTTTTCTACGCTAATCACCCTCAATAATTTAAATTGTTACTGATTTCTTACAAATGAGGGCATTGCAAGATCTTAAGTGTGGGAAGGGGTTAAATTCTTTCGGATTTTTAAATTTTTTACTTTAAACACTTGGTTACCATTAAAAATACTAGTAACGTAGTAGTTGTATTAGAATCTAGTGCTCTCTGATAATAAAGAACAACCCTAGTCTTATATACTGACTACCCAATTCTAGTAAAATTTTCAATTAAATGAACTCAAAATCATGTTTATACATATTTATGAACGATAAAACTAGGTGTTAACACCGAAATTATTGTTACCTCGGAAAGGACATAAATTGAGAAACAAACCAAAATGTTAAAATTCATTTAAAATGGAATAGAGGACAATAAAAAGGAAAATAAAAGCCAAGTGTGGGAAAAATTACCAAGTTATCTTAAACATATGTCACATATTTCTGTAACAAATAATTGAAGATACTTTTGCTTTGGACTAAACTAAACAGTTTTACCCGATTTAATGTAATATATTTGAAAGAAAGATGGATCTACACGATGAATCAATTCCATCATTAAAAGGAAGTAAAGTCTTCTGTAAAAGAAACGCGCTTCTTGATTTAGGTCATGAAGTTGTCATCCAGACCAGCTGTAGGTTGACGAAAAATCTAGAAAAGTCATCTCTAAAATCAGCAGGAAATCCACGGACCTCAGCATCAAACAGGGTCGCCATGTGGTCAAACTTATCCTAACCATGAGAGGATCTGTCTCGTAAAATGGGGAGGGCGCCGTGCAAATTAGCTTGATAAGACTAATGAATCAGACCCCCAGAAAGGATAATCTCCTTAAAGATTAAAAATCAGCTTTTAAGCCTGATATTACTCAATCCTTGAGATTGACTTTAAAGATTGAGAATTACAAACTCATGGAATTTGATGATATCTAAACTCGAGCTTGAACGAGAAAATATTTTGATCAAAATTAAAACCGATTTGTTTTCTGAAAACCTATTTTTCAATGCGTTCATTACCATTGAACGTAAAATCCTAGGAATTCACCTGGAATTCATTAGGTCACCTGAACCAAATCGGGTGTCAACCGTAAGAACGGTGGTTACATAGCATGGTCAAAGACAGGACCTTGTGCCAGACCAAAAAATTATAAGGGTGAGCTTTACTATTGCTCCTACCAAGGTAGTAATTGCGTCCGACACGTTATAGACCATAATTAAAAGCATGTCATGGGACATTGCCTTAATAGTTGCTTGTTCAACGCTTTCCTTTACAACCGGATGGTAGTTTACCGAAAGGTAATATTCGGAACAAGTATACTGGACGTGTTGCTTTCCCAATACAAGGTTAGCAAGTGGGTGACACAAAACCGTAAGTTTTGAGCTAAAACTTTCAAATATGAAACCCACCAAACCCACAAAAAGAATTTGCAAACACCGGTGAAGGGTTATTCCGGAAAACTTATCTAGGGTAAAAGCTAGATTGAATTTTCAAAAAGGTCAAATGTTTTCATAAAGATCCAATTTCTTAAAGGATCTAAATTTTTATAGTCATATGGGACTGTAAACCACATCGTTACTACCATTGTTTATACTGCTGTAAAGAAATCACTGATGTACAAAGTGTGAAGAATAAAGAAGTGATTCTAGTATTTCAAGACGATATTGCTTGAGGACAAGCAACACTCAAGTGTGGGAATATTTGATAATGCTAAAAACAGCATTATCCCTCAAGAAAGACAAGCTTTTAGTTGCAACTGTTCTATTTACAAGTGATATTCGTTTAAATAATAAAAGGTGAAGACAAAAGACAGATTCGACAAATTGAAGATGCAAATGACTAAAAAGCTCAAAAGTACAAAATACAATCAAAGAGGTTCCAATTATTGATAAGAAACGTCTCGAAATTACAAGAGTACAAGATTCAAAACGCAAAGTACAAGATATTAAATTGTACGCAAGGACGTTCGAAAATCCGGAACCGGGACCAGAGTCAACTCTCAACGCTCGACGCAACGGACTAAAAATTACAAGTCAACTATGCACATATATATAATATAATATTTAAATAATTCTTATAATTATTTATATATTATATTTATTTAATTAAAACGTCGACAAACAAGAAAACAAGAATTTTGAGCTGTCACCTACCACCATGCGATCGCATAGCCTGGAGGCACAAAAGCCATGCGATCGCATGGCCAACTTTTTCAGTTCACAGGCCTATAAATTTCGAGCTTTGGTGCACCATATATCCATATCTTTCTCTCTATCTCGTAAACATATATATATATATATATATATATATATATATATATATATATATATATATATATATATATATATATATATATATATATATATATATATATATATATATTATAATTTTAATTTTAATTTTAATTTTAATTTTAATTCTAATAATAAGGGTATGTTAGCGAATGTTGTAAGGGTGTAAGTCGAAATTCTGTCCGTGTAACGCTACGCTATTTTTAATCATTGTAAGTTATGTTCAACCTTTTTAATTTAATGTCTCGTAGCTAAGTAATTATTATGCTTATTTAATCCAAAGTAATCATGATGTTGGGCTAAAAATATTAAAATTGGGTAATTGGGCTTTGTACCATAATTGGGGTTTGGACAAAAGAACGACACTTGTGGAAATTAGACTATGGGCTATTAATGGGCTTTATATTTGTTTAACTAAATGATAATTTGTTAATTTTAATATAAAGATTTACAATTGGAGGTCCCTATAAATAACCATATACACTCGATCGGACACGATGGGCGGGGTATTTATATGTACGAATAATCGTTCATTTAACCGGACACGGGAATGGATTAATAGTCACTAGAATTATTAAAACAGGGGTGAAATTATGTACAAGGACACTTGGCATAATTGATAACAAAGTATTAAAACCTTGGGTTACACGCAGTCGATAACCTGGTGTAATTATTAAACAAAGTATTAAAATCTTGCTTCAGTTTAAGTCCCCAATTAGTTGGAATATTTAACTTCGGGTAATAGGATAATTTGACGAGGATACTCGCACTTTATATTTATGACTGATGGACTGTTATGGACAAAAATCAGACGGACATATTAAATAATCCAGGACAAAGGACAATTAACCCATGGGCATAAAACTAAAATCAACACGTCAAACATCATGATTACGGAAGTTTAAATAAGCATAATTCTTTTATTTCATATTTAATTTCCTTTATTTTATATTTAATTACACTTCTAATTATCGCACTTTTATTTATTGTTATTGTATTTAATTGCACTTTTAATTATCGTACTTTTTAATTATCGCAAGTTTATTTTATCGCACTTTTATTTATCTCAATTTCATTATCGTGATTTACTTTACGCTTTAAATTAAGTCTTGTATTTATTTTTAATATTTTACATTTGGTTTTAACTGCGACTTAAGTTTTTAAAATCGACAAACCGGTCATTAAACGGTAAAACCCCCCCCCCTTTATAATAATAATATTACTTATATATATATTTGTATTTTTATAAAATAAAACTAATATAGCGTTAAGCTTTGTTTAAAGATTTTTTTCCTGTGGAACGAACCGGACTTACTAAAAACTACACTACTGTACGATTAGGTACACTGCCTATAAGTGCTGTAGCAAGGTTTAAGTATATCCATTCTCTAAATAAATAAATATCTTGTATAAAATTGTATCGTATTTAATAGTATTTCCTTGTAAAATTTAATAGTATTTTATACCCCTTAGCTTTAACATCAAGTATTTTTGGCGCCGCTGCCGGGGACCAAAATCTAGCTTAAAAGCTGGAAGCGCAACGCTAAATAAATAAATAAATAAAAAAGATTTTTATTTTTAGTTTACTTTTATAAAAAAATACACTTTTGTAAAAATACGTTTTAATATATTCAAAAATATAAAAATAAAAACAAAAATATAAATATTTTTAAGAGTTTGTTAAATTTATAAGTTCTATAAAACTTTCTTTATCTTTATTTTATAAAAATATAAGTTTTTTTTAATTTATATTAATATATTACATAAATGGATCGAGTTCATATTTATATTCAAATTAGGTACCTACTTTTCATTCATATGACAGCTCATTCGCACCAAAATCTTGCCGACACTCTTAACTTATAACTACTACGTACATAGTTATTATGTATATAATATTTTAATAAATAATATATTTAATCTTTAGAATTAATTAAATATTATATTATATTTACGCTCATGGTAAAAATATAATTTTTACAAAAATGACACGTACGTGGTCTCACGACTCATGTACCACTTTCGGTTTTTCAAGCGCACCCTCGTACGTTTGGAAAACTAGCCTTTTACGTTACGCGACGCATACCCTTACTAATAATTTGACTTTCTCATCAACAAATTACTTTATAAAAAATGTGACTTATATAATTGAGTGTTGTGGTCATTTACTTTTATAAATCAGTGGCTCGTTGTTTGTCAAAATATTTTATTTTAAATCAGGACGTTTTATGAATAGTTAAAATATATATTTTTAATTAAAATTGTAAATTTGTACCATATATATGTTTGAAATATTTATATAATAGTACTATATCTAGATTTTCGAAACTAACTATATTATAAAGTATAATTTAAGGTCGTTTACCAAATCGAAAGTAACGTTTACGCTTTAAACTTAATTTGATATAATTCCTTTATACACCAACATTTATTTTAATTACCTTAAACTTTCTAAATAATATATCTTAATATTGATCGAATCAAATAAAGATGCTTCTATCGTTCACACAGCTAATTTGAAATCATATATATATATTTAATATTCAATAACACGTTTTAAATACACGTTGCAAGTTTAATTAAATCACGGACCGTTATCGTTTGAAATTTGTCAAAAGGTTTCTAGAAAGATTCTAGCTTTTAAGATAACGTTAAAACCTTTATTCTTATTAAAATGGCTCGTTAATAATTTGTCAAAAGTGGTTTCAGATATTTGTAAAGTTATATTCCGTTTTAAAGAAGACGTGACATTTAAATCATATTACGTAATTTCTAAAATTCCTAATAATAAAAGATAACAATGTTTAACTTAATAATTACACTTTGACATGTTGTAAAATATAATAACATTTCGAAATATATCATAGTACGTTTGAAATTAAATAACTATTATAGAGCTTATCCTTCTAAAACTAATTATATTCAGATCGCATAATTTATTACTAGAACTTATGTTTATCTTAAATCCTTATAAGTTTGTGTTAACTTGTTTAATAAAAATCAAGTGTTACTATATCTATTAATTGTATTCAAAATCGCTCAATATATAAGTTCAATATACTTTGTCTATATATCTATATACACAATTCACATAACACGTTTTGTCACGTAATCGTTTATCTATAACGAATAGGTATAACATCATACGTTTAATATTTCACTAACTTTTACAAGTCATAAAATAGATTTCTTAATATATTTACATGTCAATCAAACCGTTTAATGTTTTGTTAATACTTCTCAAATTAACAATCATACATATGTATATATTCATACATATCTATTTACACATAATTGTTCGTGAATCGTCAGGCATAGTCAAAGGGTAATTGATTACATGAATATAGATTTCAAAACTTTCGAGACTCAACATTACAGATTTTGCTTATCGTGTCGGAATCATATAAAGATTAAAGTTTAAATTTGTTCGAAAATTTCTGGGTCATCACAGTACCTACCCGTTAAAGAAATTTCGTCCCCGAAATTTGATAGATGTCGTTATGGCTAACAATGAGAATGTTATTATGATGAATATAAGCTGATACATAGAGTTTTTATCATGATTTGGAAATACGGATAGAATAATTTGATTTCTTGAAGCCTATGAGTGAAGCTATCTTAAAAGAATGAAATGAGATAATAGAGATTTGCCTAATCTTTTGACGTCATCCCGGTTGATCTTTGGATTAAAGAAAATCTTTGTAATCCACACAAGATTTGATTTTTCGGCAATTACGGAAATCAGGATCCGCTTCAATTTAATGCGATAATACATCTCGATTTCTTCGCCGGATATGTTACTATAAATCTACCTCCTTCGTTTCCTTTTAACTTACACCTTCCATTATTTCTCCCTCAATTCATACTTTAAAACATTCATCAATATGCTCCATCCCGTTCTGATCCTTGATATACTCTTAATTTTCATATCTGTCATTCTCCTTTTTCATTTACCACCAGAGGAATCTGCTTACTTCTACTTTGCCCTTGGGGTTATAGTACTTATAATTCTCCCGTGTCTTTATGTTGCGATAAACATTGATATACACGGTTTGTAATTTATGTGTTGTTATCGGGCTTTATATTCTCCCTTATATTTCAATGTCCCTATTCCTGTCTCCTATAATCACTGTCATCCACAGTTAACACCCTCTCCTATTTGCTGCGATTTACACTCTAATTTCTGTTTCGGAGCTTTATCCCTCCGTTTCTTCTTCTTACGATTAAGCATCTCTTGTAATGGTCCAGAATTCGCAGATATAAGTTTCAGAATGAACATTGTTAATGGCACGATCTTGATTTGTTAAATTACCAGAATACCCTAGAAAAGATCGAATCATCAAGAAATATTTTCTTGATATTTTAGAGGTTTAAATAGAATACAAGAGTCGTGTAACATGGCACATGATGATGTTAGAGTCTGTGAATCATCACGTTTCATTAGAAACTCAGCATGAATTACTGTAATATAATCACGTTGATCAAGTGTCATTATATTATACTAACTCATGCATCAGCTTCCAACACTACTTCAAAAATATTCTTATTTTAAACTCGAAGGTTTCAGAATTTAGAAACTAAAATGGTTTCTTTTTTATGATGTAACGCAGATAACGCGAGGAGATAAATGATTTCAGATAGGAATAAATATGGAGAATATTTATAATGAAAGATATGATGATATCTTACAATATCTAAGATCAGAGGATGATGAAAAATATCATCCACAAGGGTTTAGAGTCAGGTGCAAGGTATTCGTTAATGACTTCAGCAGATACTGAATCATTTGGATTCTTTGAAGGCAGGTTTAGTCTTTGTGATTTGTCCACAGCCTCTTTCATACTTTGCTCAATCCGTTTTCCAGTTCCAAACTTTCTCTTTTTCTTAGCTTTACCAGCACCTTATTCTTTATCATCAAACTTTTTACTGTTAAGGTCGTTTACAGTTTTTGCTGCTTCATCAGCATTTTTCAAAATTCCAAGAACTAGTTCACAGTTTAGGGTGTTTTTCAGAAACTTCACCTTCAAAGAATGTAAGTCTAGGGAATAGACGTTATATGTACACATATAATTGTTGACGTAGACATGCTGCGAGGTTTCAAAATACTGATTGCTAATTCCCGATGATTTGTATGGCCGTTCTTGTTACAAGATGCAGATGGGTAAAATGATGGGGTTTCAATGAATAACTATAATGACTTTTTGGAGAGGATAAAGTTAACGGTTAATGAAGTTGTTGGTACATCTGTTGATAAGATGGTGGAACGTAAATGGTTCCTCAATAACAAAAGGGTAATCATATATATCAGCGTTATAATAAGACTACTTCAAATGAAAAGTCGAAGTGGACTTGCTGGAGCTGTGAAAAATCTGGCTACCTTGAAAAGGAATCGTAAAGTTGTTTTTGCTAATAAATGCCAAAGGATCTGACGCGGGTACGTATTAAACTATGACTTTGGTTTCGAGAGGTTTTTTTTTTTTTCCAGGTACCTAGCTGTGGGTAACATGTGGTTGGATCATCATCTCGATTGTTCATTGTTTGAAGTGTCTTTAAAGATTTCGGAAGGTTTGAACACAGATTTTAATTGTTGATATACCTATGATGTTCTAACACAGTTTTGAAGTCAAAGTATAGCTTTGAAAAATGTAAGGATCTAATAGTGATGATACCGGTTATATCTCGAATTAAATTTTGTGATTTCAAAATCAAAATATGTAATTAGATCTTGAATGAGTATGGTTGTCTTGATTTCTATACAAGAATGTATATTGTTGTGATAGTATAGGGTATAGTGGATGATTGCTGAATCAGATTCAAAGAATGTAACATATTAATTGTGAATTTGTATATCTTTCGGGTATTACCTACCCGTTAAAAAAAAATTCACAATTAATATTTTATACAAAAGAATTTTATTACAGTCTTTATGAAAATATATTTATGTGTATATTTTCTTCCGATGGAACATAGATTTAACGAGTTAATATTATATTAAACTCATTAGATTTACGGTTGATACTAGGATTGAATAATCTTTAAAACTTTAGAAATTACATAACCTTTGCTGAGTATTTCTTACATTC
Source organism: Rutidosis leptorrhynchoides (assembly GCF_046630445.1). NCBI lineage: Eukaryota > Viridiplantae > Streptophyta > Magnoliopsida > Asterales > Asteraceae > Rutidosis > Rutidosis leptorrhynchoides. The sequence continues at coordinate 81,560,639 of NC_092340.1, read as the reverse complement.
GAATGAAATTACGAAATAATGCTTCATTATTTCTTCGGCAAATGATGTTGGTGTTCGTGGAATTCTTGAAAAACTTCGCAAGATACGAATGATATTATTTGAAAAGTTTCGAGTACATCGATGATGAAAGTGTAAAATCAAACATATATTTGAATAATACACCTAGTTTATTATGAAATAGAGTTTATTGAATTGAAGTAGAGATTGTAGTTAACGATAGTTAAGTTGCTGACGAAGGCCGTACATCATTGCATATTTGTAATATGAATTAACCGAGTAGTTAAGATTCACACACAATAGCTTAGCACGGAAAGATTTATTAGGGTTTAAAAATTTATATATATAAGATATACAAATAAATCTTTTGATGGAAAATGAATTAATACTTCATAACTCGTTGATACAATATACGCGTTATTGATTTGTAATGATGTCCACAGTGATTTCTTGAACTGGCGGAGCTTGTGCTGTTTAAGGTGCTGATGATTCTAACGATGTTGACAGTACTGACTGTGTTGATGAGGCTAAGGGTACTGTTGATGCTGTTGGTAAAACAAGTCTAGCTTGTAAATCGTGCATCATTTTTGTCAGGGTTTCGATTCTTTTCTCTATCATCTCTCTCCACTTATCTGATCTATGGTTAAGGCTGAAATAGATAATCTATAAGACTTTAGAGATTACATATTCGTCGTAGAAGATTTCTCCAATAAAGTTACGAATCAACACTTCATCATTTGTTGTTGTTGTTGATATTCCTTGGTATCTACAGGGCGTATGACGTTGATGCTCGTGGAACGGATTATGAAGTTGAGGTTTACGACGTGATTGTGGTTGGAGGTGGTAATGATACTGTTGACGTTGATGATGGTGGTACTGGTTATGCTGCTGATGCTGCTGCTGGTGTTTGTAACCTTTGCACCATGTTCTCCAAAACCACTACTCGAGCGCGAAGCTCGTTGACTTCTGCTAGTACCCCGGGATGATTGGCGGTTGGAACGAGCGAATGAGTAAGATCTAAAAGTTTAGATAATATATAATCGTGGCGGGATACTCGGGAAATGAGGGAGAAAATGGTTTCTCGGATAGGTTCGCCAGTAAGTGCTTCAGGTTCATCGCCTAGAGGGAAATTTGGTGGATGGAAGGGATCACCTTCTTCTTGTCTCCAATGATTGAGGAGGCTACGAACCCATCCCCAGTTCATCCAGAATAGATGGTGGGAAATTGGTTGATCCATTCCGGTCACACTACTTTCAGAGCTTGAGTGGGATTCCATTTCAAAATCCGAGGAACTTGAACTAATGACGAATTCCATTTCATACGATTGAATAAAGGATTTCTCGATTGAAATGATTTCTGGCTATCGGATAGTATTCTAATTACATAGAATATTTATATATATAGAGCAAAAGATTTCGTAGATTACGAAAGAATTTACGGAATATGTCAGGCAAAGTTTACAGTGACAGATACGTTAAGATATGATTTAGCAGATATGATAAGATATGAATTTTGTCTATACACTATTTATGCAATCAATGCAACAAGACGTGTCTAGACTAAGAATGATAAGCAGATAATTTCCTAAGGATGGTAAGTAGATGATTTCCAACTAAAAATGATAAACAAAACTTTTGACATGCAGACACGGTCGAAGTCCAGACTCACTAATGCATCCTAACGACTTATTAGTTAGACACACTAATGCAGACCTGGTTCGCTAAGACCACCGCTCTGATACCAACTTTAATAACCCATCCTAATCCATCCGTACGAAGTCCACATCGATTATAAACGAATCACAATAGTCGGTTACATCGCGAGGTACTTGACCTCTATATGATACATTTTACAAACATTGCATTCGTTTTTAAAATACAAACTTTCATTTCATCGAAGGTTGACAGGTATGCATACCATTTCATAATATCCAAAACTATAAATGACCTAATCTGTCATTTATTTAAATATAATCTCTAATGAACTTCAACGACTCAAATGCAACATCTTTTGAAATATGTCATGAATGACTTCAAGTAATATCCTTAAAATGAGCTAATGCACAGCGGAAGATTTCTTTCAAACCTGAGAATAAACATGCTTAAAAGTGTCAACCAAAAGGTTGGTGAGTTCATTAGTTTATCATAATCATTCATTTCCATCATTTTTAATAGACCACAAGATTTTCATTTTCAGTTCTCATAAATAAACGTCCCATGCATAGAGACAAAAATAATCATTCATATGGATTGAACACCTGGTAACCGACATTCACAATATGCATATAAGAATATCCCCATCATTCCGGGATCCTCCTTCGGACATGATATAAATTTCAAAGTACTAAAGCATCCGGTACTTTGGATGGGGCTTGTTGGGCCCGATAGATCTATCTTTAGGATTCGCGTCAATTAGGGTGTCTGTTCCCTAATTCTTAGATTACCAGACTTAATAAAAAGGGCATATTCGATTTCGATAATTCAACCATAGAATGTAGTTTCATGTACTTGTGTCTATTTTGTAAATCATTTATAAAAGTTGCGCATGTATTCTCAGCCCAAAAATATAAAGTGTAAAAAGGCAAATGAAACTCACCATACTGTATATTGTAGTAAAAATACATATAACATCAATGAACAAGTGTAAGGTTGGCCTCGGATTCACGAACCTATATTAATTATATATATTTATATGTCGGTCAATATTTGTCTAACAATTTAAGTCAAGTCATAGTGTACCACAATCCTAATGCTCGTGACTAATATGCAAAAGTTAACAAAAGTCAATTTGACTCAAAATGATTTCCAAAATAATTATTATATAGATTAAATATCGTCGTTTTATATTTTAAATAATTTTAAAAGATTTATTAGAGTAAATAATATAATTTATTTATTAATCAATAAAACTTCATATAACAATATACTTTTATATATTTTAGGTAACAACATTTGTAGAGTATATTGAATATCATAAAAATATGATGATAGGTTTTATCAAGGTAATTATATTATTTGTATTACATTTTTATTTGATAAAATAACATTGATAATATTAATAAGTAAAAGTTGTATTATTTTGTATTAATAATTATTATTATCCTACTAATAATAATAACAATTTTTATAGTTAAGAAAATGGTATTTTAACAATATAATGATTCTTATTAATAATAATAATGAAATTTTATATTAACAATGATATTCCTATCAAAAATAATAATTTTTGTAAAGATGATATTTTTAATATTATTAATAATACTTTTTAATAATACTAGTGATAAAAATAATGAAAAATGATAATTTTATCTAAATCAATATCTTTAAATTTCATCATGATACTCATACTCATTATTTCCTAATCAGTTTGTTAATAGTTTTTAAATCGTCTTTTATATCGCGTTCATTTTAATGATAATAATAGTAATAATAATAATAATGAGAATAAATAATAATAATAATAATAATAATAATAATAATAATAATAATAATTAGATAAAAAACTAGAACGACGATAATAGTGACAATAATAATAATCATTTTTAATAATAATACAAAAATTCAATTGACAATAACTTCTAATCCGTTCATCGAATCTATTCGATATCTAAATGAAAAGTTTATAGTTTTTCGCTAGCTTTCCAAGGACATGCATATCTTATACCTTATCTCAACCGCAAGTGTAACTAATTCAAGATTCAACATAACCTGTCTAAGGGCAATATTAAAAGTACAAGCATGCATAATCCTATTTTCTCGAGCACTAGTCAGGGATACACTATTAGTATGTAAAAATTAAATTATGAGTACTCACGTATCAATATTGAGATTCAATATTGCAGGAAAAGTACGTAGACGCGACGAAGATGATAAACACTATATTGACCTCACGAGCATACCCATGAACATTACCCATCACCTCCATAGCCATAACCCATAATTTCCTTAGCCCTATCCTACTCGCAAAACTTGTCTTGAAATAACCCGTTCATGACCTCGTCGTAATATTTTATGTATAATTCTTAATAATAATAATAATACTAATATTAATATAATAAGATTAATAATAATAATCTTTAAAAAAAAAATAGGATTACTAAAATAAATAAATTGGTACGGAGTATGTAAATTTAGCGAGATTGGTAATGGATCGAGTTCATATTTATATTCAAATTAGGTACCTACTTTTCATTCATATGACAGCTCATTCGCACCAAAATATTGCCGACACTCTTAACTTATAACTACTACGTACATAGTTATTATGTATATAATATTTTAATAAATAATATATTTAATCTTTAGAATTAATTAAATATTATATTATATTTACGCTCATGGTAAAAATATAATTTTTACAAAAATGACACGTACGTGGTCTTACGACTCATGTACCACTTTCGGTTTTTCAAGCGCACCCTCGTACGTTTGGAAAACTAGCCTTTTACGTTACGCGACGCATACCCTTACTAATAATTTGACTTTCTCATCAACAAATTACTTTATAAAAAATGTGACTTATATAATTGAGTGTTGTGGTCATTTACTTTTATAAATCAGTGGCTCGTTGTTTGTCAAAATATTTTATTTTAAATCAGGACATTTTATGAATAGTTAAAATATATATTTTTAATTAAAATTGTAAATTTGTACCATATATATGTTTGAAATATTTATATAATAGTACTATATCTAGATTTTCGAAACTAACTATATTACAAAGTATAATTTAAGGTCGTTTACCAAATTGAAAGTAACGTTTATGCTTTAAACTTAATTTGATATAATTCCTTTATACACCAACGTTTATTTTAATTACCTTAAACTTTCTAAATAATATATCTTAATATTGATCGAATCAAATAAAGATGCTTCTATCGTTCACACAGCTAATTTGAAATCATATATATATTTAATATTCAATAACACGTTTTAAATACACGTTGCAAGTTTAATTAAATCACGGACCGTTATCGTTTGAAATTTGTCAAAAGGTTTCTAGAAAGATTCTAACTTTTAAGATAACGTTAAAACCTTTATTCTTATTAAAATGGCTCGTTAATAATTTGTCAAAAGTGGTTTCAGATATTTGTAAAGTTATATTCCGTTTTAAAGAAGACGTGGCATTTAAATCATATTACGTAATTTCTAAAATTCCTAATAATAAAAGATAACAATGTTTAACTTAATAATTACACTTTGACATGTTGTAAAATATAATAACATTTCGAAATATATCATAGTACGTTTGAAATTAAATAACTATTATAGAGCTTATCCTTCTAAAACTAATTATATTCAGATCGCATAATTTATTACTAGAACTTATATTTATCTTAAATCCTTATAAGTTTGTGTTAACTTGTTTAATAAAAATCAAGTGTTACTATATCTATTAATTGTATTCAAAATCGCTCAATATATAAGTTCAATATACTTTGTCTATATATCTATATACACAATTCACATAACACGTTTTATCACGTAATCGTTTATCTATAACGAATAGGTATAACATCATACGTTTAATATTTCACTAACTTTTACAAGTCATAAAATAGATTTCTTAATATATTTACATGTCAATCAAACCGTTTAATGTTTTGTTAATACTTCTCAAATTAACAATCATACATATGTATATATTCATACATATCTATTTACACATAATTGTTCGTGAATCGTCAGGCATAGTCAAAGGGTAATTGATTACATGAATATAGATTTCAAAACTTTCGAGACTCAACATTACAGATTTTGCTTATCGTGTCGGAATCATATAAAGATTAAAGTTTAAATTTGTTCGAAAATTTTCGGGTCATCACAGTACCTACCCGTTAAAGAAATTTCATCCCCGAAATTTGATAGATGTCGTTATGGCTAACAATGAGAATGTTATTATGACGAATATAAGCTGATACATAGAGTTTTTATCATGATTTGGAAATACGGATAGAATAATTTGATTTCTTGAAGCCTATGAGTGAAGCTATCTTAAAAGAATGAAATGAGATAATAGAGATTTTCCTAATCTTTTGACGTTATCCCGGTTGATCTTTGGATTAAAGAAAATCTTTGTAATCCACACAAGATTTGATTTTTCGGCGATTACGGAAATCAGGATCCGCTTCAATTTAATGCGATAATACATCTCGATTTCTTCGCCGGATATGTTACTATAAATCTACCTCCTTCGTTTCCTTTTAACTTACACCTTCCATTATTTCTCCCTCAATTCATACTTTAAAACATTCGTCAATATGCTCCATCCCGTTCTGATCCTTGATATACTCTTAATTTTCATATCTGTCATTCTCCTTTTTTATTTACCACAAGAGGAATCTGCTTACTTCTACTTTGCCCTTGGGGTTATAGTACTTATAATTCTCCCGTGTCTTTATGTTGCGATAAACATTGATATACACGGTTTGTAATTTATGTGTTGTTATCGGGCTTTATATTCTCCCTTATATTTCAATGTCCCTATTCCTGTCTCCTATAATCACTGTCATCCACAGTTAACACCCTCTCCTATTTGCTGCGATTTACACTCTAATTTCTGTTTCGGAGCTTTATCCCTCCGTTTCTTCTTCTTACGATTAAGCATCTCTTGTAATGGTCCAGAATTCGCAGATATAAGTTTCAGAATGAACATTGTTAATGGCACGATCTTGATTTGTTAAATTACCAGAATACCCTAGAAAAGATCGAATCATCAAGAAATATTTTCTTGATATTTTAGAGGTTTAAATAGAATACAAGAGTCGTGTAACATGGCACATGATGATGTTAGAGTCTGTGAATCATCACGTTTCATTAGAAACTCAGCATGAATTACTGTAATATAATCACGTTGATCAAGTGTCATTATATTATACTAACTCATGCATCAGCTTCCAACACTACTTCAAAAATATTCTTATTTTAAACTCGAAGGTTTCAGAATTTAGAAACTAAAATGGTTTCTTTTTTATGATGTAACGCAGATAACGCGAGGAGATAAATGATTTCAGATAGGAATAAATATGGAGAATATTTATAATGAAAGATATGATGATATCTTACAATATCTAAGATCAGAGGATGATGAAAAATATCATCCACAAGGGTTTAGAGTCAGGTGCAAGGTATTCGTTAATGACTTCAGCAGATACTGAATCATTTGGATTCTTTGAAGGCAGGTTTAGTCTTTGTGATTTGTCCACAGCCTCTTTTATACTTTATCGACAAGGTTAAAAGGACACCACCTAGATTATCAGAAATGATAATATAAAAATATCACACTTACACACTACCAATACATATTGGTTTACAATATTAATATGTTACAACAAAGTAAATCTCGAATGCAGTTTTAAAAAATATTATACAAGCATGCTGACACCAAGTCTTGTCCATATATTAGCATGCAACAGCGGAAGCTCTTAATAATCACCTGAGAATAAACATGCTTTAAACGTCAACAAAAATGTTGGTGAGTTATAGGTTTAGCCTATATATTATCAAATTAATATAATAGACCACAAGATTTCATTTATTCAATAATCCTACACTCGCAAGTGTATAAAAATCATTCTATGATGAACACCTGGTAACCGACATTAACATAATGCATATAGAATATTCCCCGCATACTCGCAAGTATGTCATATATTGGCAATCGCAATCACCATATAAATCAAAGTATTAAAGCATTCCAAATTCCAGAATGGGGTTTGTTAGGCCCAAAGATCTATCTTTAGGATTCGCGTCAATTAGGGGTCATTTCCCTAATTCTTAGGCTACCAGACTTGAAGGGGCAATATTCGGTTTAATAATTCAACCATAGAATGTAGTTTCGCGTACTTGTGTCTATTTTGTAAAACATTTAGAAAGCTGCATGTATTCTCATCCCAAAAATATTAGATTTTAAAAGTGGGACTATAACTCACTTTCACAGATTTTTACTTCGTCGAGAAGTAAGACTTGGCCACTGGTCGATTCACGAACCTATAACAAATATGTACATATATATCAAAGTATGTTCAAAATATATTTACAACATTTTTAATACGTTTTACTGTTTTAAGTTTATTAAGTCAGCTGTCCTCGTTAGTAACCTACAACTAGTTGTCCACAGTTAGATGTACAGAAATAAATTGATATATATTATCTTAAATCAATCCACGACCCAGTGTATACACGTCTCAGGCTAGATCACAACTCAAAGTATATATATTTTTGGAATCAACCTCAACCCTGTATAGCTAACTCCAACATTACTGCATATAGAGTGTCTATGGTTGTTCCAAATAATATATATACATGGGTCGATATGATATGTCAAAACATTTGCATACGTGTCTATGGTATCCCAAGATTACATAATATATTAGAATACATGTATAATACAATATGAATTAGCTAGATTATGATTAATATAGATTTGTTACTAATTTTCACGTAGTTACAACAAGCAAAAATATCCAATCTTGTTTTACCCATAACTTCTTCGTTTTAAATCCGTTTTGAGTGATTCAAGTTGCTATGGTTTCATATTGAACTTAAGTTTATGAATCTAAACATAAAAAGTATAAGTTTATAGTTGGGAATACAGGTTACAAGTCATTTTTGTAAAGGTAGTCATTTCAGTCGAAAGAACGACGTCTAGATGACCATTTTGGAAAACATACTTTCACTTTGAGTTTAACCATGATTTTTGGATATAGTTTCATGTTCATAAGAAAAATCATTTTCCCAGAAGAACAACTTTTAAATCAAAGTTTATCATAATTTTTAATTAACTAACCCAAAACAGCCCGCGGTGTTACTACGACGACGTATATCCAGTTTTACGGTGTTTTTCGTGTTTTCAGGTTTTAAATCATTAAGTTAGCATATCATATAGATATAGAACATGTGTTTAGTTGATTTTAAAAGTCAAGTTAGAAGGATTAACTTTTGTTTGCGAACAAGTTTAGAATTAACTAAACTATGTTCTAGTGATTACATGTTCAAATCTTCGAATAAGATAGTTATACATATATGAATCGAATTATGTTATGAACATCATTACTACCTCAAGTTTAGTAGGTAAACCTACTGGAAATGATGAAAAAATAACTTGAGCTTCAAAGGATCTTTGATGGCTTGGAATTTCTTGAAATAGAATCATGACACAAAAACAAGTTCAAGTAAGATTATTACTCGAATTAAGATAGTTATAGTTATAGAAATTGAATCAAAGCTTGAATATGAATATTACCTTGATTTAGAAAGATAACCTGCTGTAAATAATAAAGGTTTCTTGATCTTAGATGATAGCTTGGAATGGATTAGAAAACTTGGAAGTAAACTTGTAAACTTGGAAGTGTTCTTGATGTGTTCTTGAGTAATTGTTTTTATGATGATTATACGTAATAATCAAAGCTTGTATTTGATGATTTTTTCTGGAAAAATAGTAACTTAGACGTTCATGGAAAAGTGTGTGTATTTTGAGAGAGAATTGGGAAGAAAATTGGAAGTGAAATGGAGTAGGTGGTGAGTGATGAAGGTGAGTGGGGTTAAAAGGAGTTCTTGTTTTTGTTTCCTTGCTCATAAGTCATGCTAGATGTTAAATAATGGTTGCCACATGGTTAGGTGACTCACATGGGCTGCTAAGAGCTGATCATATTTAGTGTATATATCAATAGTAAATACATTTAGAAGCTGTGTATTGTACAAGTACAAATACAAGTAGAATTGTTGATGAAAATGAATGAGGATGTAATCGTAAGCATTTTTGTTAAGTAGAAGTACTTGGATAAGTGTCTTGAAGTCTTTCAAAAGTGTATGAATACATATTAAAACACTACATGTATATACATATTAATTGAGTCGTTAAGTCATCGTTAGTCGTTACATGTAAATGTTGTTTTGAAACCTTTAAGTTAACGATATTGTTAAATGTTGTTAGCACATTGTTTATTATATCTAATGGGATGTTAAATTATTACATTATCATGATATAATAATGTATTAATATATCTTAATATGATATATATACAGTTAAATGTCGTTACAATGATAATCGTTACATATATGTCTCGTTTCGAAATCCTTAAGTTAGTAGTCTTGTTTTTACATATGTAGTTCATTGTTATTATACTTAATGATATGTTTACTTATCATTTAACATGTTTATATATAGTGTATCAATATCTTAAAATGATTCGTATGTAATTAGTAAGACGTTGTTATAACGATAATCGTTATATATACCGTTTTCAAGTTTCTTAATTCAATAGTCTCATTTTTATGTATATAACTCATTGTTAAGATACTTAATGAGGTACATACTTATCATAATATCATGATAACTATATATATATATATATATATATATATATATATATATATATATATATATATATATATATATATATATATATATATATATATATATATATATATATATATATATATATATATATATATATATATATATATATATATATATATATATATATATCTCCATATATATGTCATCATATAGTTTTTACAAGTTTTAACGTTCGTGAATCGCCGGTCAACTTGGGTGGTCAATTGTCTATATAAAACCTATTTCAATTAATCAAGTCTTAACAAGTTTGATTGCTTAACATGTTGGAAACACTTAATCATATAAATATCAATTTCATTTAATATATATAAACATAGAAAAGTTCGGGTCACTACAAAAAGAACCCTTTTTTGAAAATAAAAGAGGAGAAGGCAAGAAGAAATCTAAATACAAAGGCAATAATTGGATCGATGGGGGTACCGATTACTTCAGATTTCTTCGATACAACTAGCGAAATCAACCGCGTTGTTAAGAATGAATCAACTTTCATAAAAAAAAAAAAAAACAATATCAATGGTCAATAATTCGGGGCTAAAACATTAACATACAAAGAAGATATGATCAACTTTTGTGAATTAATGGATAATATGGCTGGCGATGGAAACCTGCCCATCAATGAATCAAACCCATGAGGCTCGCCTCGTGGAATACCTGTGGCCTGTACCATCTCCACAAATGGCTCAACTTTCTCCAATTTGGATCGATCTAATCAATTTACAAAAAGACGAGTCTTTAAATTGTATTATGTGCTAGATTATATTATATAGAAGTGGAAGATGGGGAAAATATCTTATTTTGGTGCGACTCTTGGGCCGATGGACACATTCATAAAGACGAGTTTCCATCTCTATTTTTTATTTGTTTCGAAACATCTGATACCGTGCAGCAGTTTCGGTTCCCACAGCCTTCAAAACATTTCAAATAGACAGTGTGGCGGATTAAGTAATTTGGTCAGCTGACCTGGGTAAATCTTATTATGTAGCATTTGCGACACGTGTTATCTTGCAATCAGGCAATCTCGTTTTTCCTATTTGGCTCAAAATTACTTGGGGTAATAATGTCCCTTCTAAGTTTATGTTGTTTCATTGACTAGCAATTAGGAAAAAGCATCCTCGTTAGAGGTGTTTTATCTCACAGACACATTTTGCCTTATAACCAAATATTATGTGTGAGGTGTATGGATGAGGTCGAATCTTTCAACTACCTTTTGATTCATTGCAAATGGTATTTTTAACATTTGGACAGGTTTATTTAGATGGTGGCTTATTAGATGGGTCTTCTGATCAATTGAAGAATTACGGAATGAGTATCGGTCCTACAACCCTCAACTTTTGTCATGGGCTAATTTCGTATGTATAGGAGCAAAACCCATTTTGTTATGTTTTTAGGCCTTTAGTGCCTCTCTTTTATAACTCTGAGCTCATGACCGAACTTGATTCCGTCATTGTATCTCTTTTTGATTCTTCATTGTTTTGATGAAGATATCTTTTTAACGCAATTCATTTTTTCGCTAAAAAGGAAGAAAAGAATAAGTAATATATATAAGAAAGTTAATGCATAACGTATGTAACATTATAAGATTCAAATCCTATCTAAATGGATTCTTACAAGCAACATAATTAATAGCTTGAAAGTTCTGTATAAATCCTCATTAGCGAAATAAAAACTTTGTTAGTGTAATGAGCCCAATGAAGCACACCACCCGGGTTTAATTCCTGGCCATGCTAAAATGTTCAAAAAGGGAGTGTGATAAGAGGGTGCGTACCAGGTCTCGCGTTCGGGAGGCTTGATTACCCGAGGTTTTACCTTCTATGGAGGAGCCAATGTGCTTGTTCATATCGCTTACTACAAAAAATAACATAAATTGGGTATATATGATGAGTTTAGGTGTTTAAAATGGATTTACGTGATATTTGATTGTTTAAGAGGGTAAATATGTGATTATAAATAAAGCCTTAATATAGGGGGATATATACTTATTTATAGAAATCAATAAAATTAATTTGATATACTCCGTATTAAATTAAATAATACCGGACAATTGGCCAACTAAATAGGGATCAGGAGTACGGAGTATATTTTTTATTTTATTTTTTATTTTTATCAAACGAGCACTTACCGCTCCACACAGGGCACATTCCGCCGGGTTATAAGTTATAAGACCAGTAACAACGGTAGTTCTTTTCTACCGTCATTTTCCAAATTTAAAAAGACATGTAGTGCACAACCGTCATTTGTGGTCTTTATTGAAACATATTTGCATTTCGTCATTTTATAAACATAAGAAGACGGTGACATGTAGGGCCACATGAATACTTTTCTGAGGCAAGTTGTTTTATACTATTATTTAATACAATTAAAAATTAAATAATTTGGTAGTAATATAAAATAAGTGGGCCCAGTCTTTATGTAGAAGTATTTTATAGTTGGTAGCGTTTAGTCTTTTTCAGTTTTTTTGAGTAAATGTTGACATTTCGCTGACGTGAAATTCAGTCTTTTTTAAGAAGTATGTCATGATTGATTGGGAGTGTTCTAACCAAACATTTTTAACAACAAGATATTTATAAGAAAATGGCGGGAAAGATGTAAAAAAGAAATGGAGGCACAACCAAAACCACCGTCGTCGTCGAAAACATCAGTTTGCTGGCGAAAGGAGCTTGATGAAAACCTCAAGAGGCTTCAATCTCTTTTGTTTGGTGCCGAAATCGCAATCGAGAAGCGAGATTATAATTACGCTCAACTGCTGTCGCTTCGTCTCATCGGTTTCCTGGATTCTCACTCCGTAACGGACGTCGATGAAGCATTTATTCGTCCGATTCGCCGTGAAACCCTAGCGAAACTCGAATCCGCTACTCAATCGCTGATTCCAGATTCTGATCGGTATTTATGTCTATATCATTCTCATCTATACAAATGTATGTGTAAACCTAATTATTGAAGTTATGTTGGCTGTTGAAATTGTTAGATTATGGAGACATTTATACAAAACGAGAAAGAAAAAAAAACTGTTCCAACACTTGCACGGATTTTGCAGATTTCGGGAAGCGTGAAGCAGTCAAATGCGGCGCATCTTGACATGGATGCGGCGCATTCATCGAGCAAAATAGTCCGAGATTTATTGATGCGGAGCATTGAGCTGATATGGCGCATCAGGGGTCAGATGCGGCGCATCGAGTGCTGGTACATGAAACTGGAACGTGAAAAGCAAGTGATGCGGCGCATCACACATCAGATGCGGTGCATCTGGTGTCTGGCAGCAAGTTGGCAAGTTGCAACCTTTACATCCGAGCATGCTTTGGCCTCCTTTCACTTTAGGTGCAAAGTTAATCACTTTACACCTAAAATTAGGGCTGTGATCATGCCATTACAAGGTGGAAAGCATGGCTAGTTGGTAAACAAGATGATTAATTGTCATGATGAAGATTCCTAGCTAGTTGTCATGATGTTCTTGTTTTCTCCTATATATAGAACTCATTGTATGCAATTGTAACATACCACATACCGATTCTCATTAATAAACACTCTCTAGTTGGTCCGTGGACTAAAGCAATCACACCGATTGCATATAACCACGTTATATCTTGTGTCGTTCTTACATTTTCGCATTTATTATCTTTCGTTCATTAAGTGGGTTTGAGTGATCTTGATAGAATCACTACTCGGCTAGTAGTCTTGTAGAATTACTAGCGTTGTTTGGGTCCTAATATCCTAACAACTGGTATCTAGAGCACAAGGTTTCGTTAAGGGAACGATGGCGGAAGATGGGAAGTTTAGAATCGACCGATTCGATGGAAGAGACTTTGGCTTTTGGAAGATGCAAATTGAAGATTACTTGTATCAAAAGAAGCTACACCAACCCTTGTTAGAGACTAAGCCCGAAAGCATGGACGATGCCGATTGGACGCTTTTGGATCTTCAAGCTTTGGGTGCTATTCGTCTTTCACTTGCTAAGAACGTTGCATACAACGTTGTGAATGAGAAGACAACGTTTGCTTGCTTGAAAGCACTCTCTAACATGTATGAGAAACCTACAGCTGCAAATAAGGTATTTCTCATGCGTCAATTGTTTAATACTAAGATGAAGGAAGGTACGAGTGCAACGGATCATATCAATGAATTTAATAATATCGTTTCAAGACTTGAATCGGTAGAGATTAAGTTTGATGATGAACTAAAAGCACTTATCTTGCTTTCATCATTACCGGAAAGTTGGTCGGGTACGGTTACCGCGGTTAGTAGCTCTACGGGAACTACTAAGCTAGCGTTTGAAGCTATAAGGGATTTGATTCTTGGTGAAGATACTCGTAGAAGAAACTCGGGAGAATCGACATCCGATTCTTTGTTAAGTACCGACAACCGTGGTAGAAAATTTGAACGCGGTGATAAGAAGGGTAGGAAGAAGTCTAAGAAGAGAAATTCATCGAAGGATAGAAGTGAAGTTACTTGTTGGGGTTGCAATCAAAAGGGGCACTTTCAAAGGAATTGCAAAAATGGTTCCGCGAAAAGTGTAAACTTAGCCGAAGGGGAAAGTGATGATGCACTTTTGTGTAGTGTTGAAAATTCTATGGAGTCTTGGATTTTGGATTCGGGAGCTTCGTTTCATGCTACTCATATCAAAAGCATGATGAAGAATTTTCGTTCATATCAAGGCAAGGTGAGATTGGCGGACAACAAGCAACTCAACATAGAGGGCATTGGAGATGTTGTTTTGAAGACTACTCTTGGTTCTAATTGGACTTTGAAGAACGTAAGGTACATTCCTAAATTGAAAAGGAAACTTATTTCGGTTGGTCAATTAGATGAAGAAGGTAACGCAGTTACTTTTGAAAACCGCCAATGGAAGGTGGTTAAGGGTAGTAGTATTGTGGCTCGTGGACATAAAAGGGGAACTCTTTATATGGTTGAAGTGTTTGATGAAGACACGGTGGTTGCTACGATTAATGTTGTGTCCGAATCAACTCTATGGCACCGAAGACTCGGGCATATGAGTGAGAAGGGTATGAAGATGCTTGTTTCGAGTGGGAGAATTCCGGATTTGAAAAAGGTAGAACTTGGGTTTTGCGAACCATGTGTATATGGGAAGCAAAAGAAGGTGACCTTTGGGAAATCAGGGAATGCACCTAAGTTGGAGAAATTGGAGCTCGTTCATACGGATGTGTTTGGTCCAACCAATGTAGAATCACATGGAGGTTCTCGCTATTATGTCACCTTCATTGACGACTCCACTCGAAAGGTATGGGTTTATTTTCTTAAAGCTAAATCCGATGTATTTAATACTTTTGTGAAGTGGAAAGCTATGGTAGAAAATGAAACTAACTTGAAAGTCAAGAGCTTGAAGTCGGATAATGGAGGGGAAAATGGTAGTCTTGAGTTTAAAGACCATTGTGCAAAGCTCGGTATTTGAATGTTGAAAACGGTACCGGAGACACCGCAACACAATGGGGTCGCCGAACGTATGAATCGTACGTTAAATGAAAGGGCTAAGAGTATGAGACTACATGCCGGTTTGCCTAAAATGTTTTGGGCGGATGCGGTTAACACGGCGGCTTATTTGATAAATAGGGGACCCTCAACACCGTTGGGTTTCCGAATTCCCGAGGAAGAATGGCAAGGTAAGAAGGTGAGTTATGGTCACCTTAGGATCTTTGGGTGTAATGCATATGTGAAGACCAAAGATGCGGATAAAGACAAGCTTGAAGCTAAGTCAAAGAAGTGTACTTTCATAGGCTACGGGTCGGATGAAATGGGCTATCGTTGTTGGGACAACGAAGCTAGAAAAGTAATTCATTCGCGAGATGTTACTTTTGATGAAGATTCGGTCTATGGAAAACCGGAAGCGGGGAGTCCTAAACCGAGTCAAGTTACTTTTGACGATGTTTCTATTGATGATCTTGCAGGTTCTAGTGGGAGTACGGGGAACAATGAATTGCCAAATAACGGTGAGGCGTCGGAAAATGCTAATGATGGGGATGATTCGGAAAGCGGTGATGATTCCGAACATAGTGCGAGTTCTAGTGATGAAGAGGACACAAATGAAACCGGTCCAACCATTCCGGTTACTCCTACACCAAGACGCTCGACTAGAGTGCCCAAACCTAATCCTAGGTATTCTCCATCAGCAAACTACTTGCTCTATACCGAGAATGGTGAACCCGAAAGTTACTTTGAGGCAAGAAAAACAAAAGAATCCATACAATGGGAACTTGCCATGAAAGAAGAGATGAGATCACTTGAGAAGAACAAGACTTGGTCACTAGTGAAGTTACCTCATGATAAAAGGGCATTGCAAAGCAAATGGGTATATAGAATCAAGAATGAGATGGATAGCAAGAAAAGGTACAAGGCTCGTTTGGTAGTCAAAGGCTTTCAACAAAAGGAAGGGGTTGACTACAAAGAGATATTTTCACCGGTAGTTAAAATGACTACTATCCGTTTGGTACTTTCTATGGTTGCATCCGAAGACTTACATATTGAGCAACTAGATGTAAAAACTGCATTCTTACATGGTGATCTTGTTGAAGAGATCTACATGAGGCAACCCGAGGGCTTTGAGGTAAAGGGTAAAGAGAAGTGGGTTTGTAAGCTAAAGAAAAGTTTGTATGGGTTGAAGCAAGCACCTCGGCAATGGTACTTGAAGTTTGACGAGTTTATGAAGAAGATTGGTTTCTTAAGATGTGAAGCGGATCACTGTTGCTACTTGAAGAAATTCAAGTCTTCTTACATAATCTTATTGTTGTATGTTGATGACATGTTACTTGCAGGTTCAAACATGTCCGAAATTAACAAGTTGAAGGGATTACTTTCCCGAGAATTCGAGATGAAAGATCTTGGCGGTGCTAGGCAAATACTTGGCATGAGTATTGTGTGTGATCGTTTGAAGGGTACTCTATACTTGTCTCAATCCAAATATATTGAGAAAGTAGTAGAGAGGTTCAACATGGAAGATTCAAAGGCCCGTTCTATGCCTTTGGGAAGCACCTTAAAGTTATCGAAAAGTCAATCACCAAAGACGGAAAGAGACAAGAAGGATATGGAAAAGGTTCCATATGCATCGGCCGTGGGTAGTATTATGTATGCCATGGTTTGTACAAGACCCGATATTGCTCAAGCAGTGGGAGTTGTAAGTCGTTATATGTCTAATCTGGGAAAAGAGCATTGGGAAGCGGTCAAATGGTTGCTTCGTTATTTGAAAGGTACTTCTAATATGGGATTGTGTTTCTCCAAAAACAATCTCATACTTAGAGGTTATGCGGATGCTAATTTGGGTGGATGTGATGATTCGGGGAAAAGCACTACGGGTTATGTTTTCACAATGGGGAAGACGGCGATTAGTTGGTTATCTCGATTGCAAAAGAGTGTTGCTTTGTCAACCACCGAAGCCGAATACATGGCTATTGCGGAAGCTTCTAAAGAGCTAGTGTGGTTGAAGAACTTCTTAGGTGAGTTGGGTAAAAGACAAGACTATTGCGTCTTGTATTGTGATAATCAAAGTGCGGTTCATCTTGGGAAGAATCCAGTGTTTCATAGTCGAACGAAACACATCAAGATAAGGTATCATTTTATTCGACAACATATAAATGATCGCACTTTATTCTTGGAGAAAATCCTTGGTAAGAAGAATCCTGCCGATATGTTTACTAAGGTGGTTACGACGGAGAAATTGAGGTTTTGCATTACCTCAATTGGTCTTCTCGTGAATTGATGAGAGAAGACCCCAGCTAGAGATGTGAATGGTGTTACAAGTTTAACAAGTAGTATTGAAGACCTTTTATCGAAAGTCTACTCATCCGAAGAATGTGTTGAGCGTGCGTGTCCCAAATGGTATTTGGCGGTAATCGAAGGTGGTTTAATGTTCTTGGTTAATTCATTGATATGATTGGAGTTTTGTTCAAAGTCTTCAAGTGGGAGATTTGTTAGATTATGGAGACATTTATACAAAACGAGAAAAAAAAAAACTGTTCCAACACTTGCACGGATTTTGCAGATTTCGGGAAGCGTGAAGCAGTCAAATGCGGCGCATCTTGACATGGATGCGGCGCATTCATCGAGCAAAATAGTCCGAGATTTATTGATGCGGAGCATTGAGCTGATATGGCGCATCAGGGGTCAGATGCGGCGCATCACCATCTCGATGCGGCGCATCGAGTGCTGGTACATGAAACTGGAACGTGAAAAGCAAGTGATGCGGCGCATCACACATCAGATGCGGCGCATCTGGTGTCTGGCAGCAAGTTGGCAAGTTGCAACCTTTACATCCGAGCATGCTTTGGCCTCCTTTCACTTTAGGTGCAAAGTTAATCACTTTACACCTAAAATTAGGGCTGTGATCATGCCATTACAAGGTGGAAAGCATGGCTAGTTGGTAAACAAGATGATTAATTGTCATGATGAAGATTCCTAGCTAGTTGTCATGATGTTCTTATTTTCTCCTATATATAGAACTCATTGTATGCAATTGTAACATACCACATACCGATTCTCATTAATAAACACTCTCTAGTTGGTCCGTAGACTAAAGTAATCACACCGATTGCATATAACCACGTTATATCTTGTGTCGTTCTTACATTTTCGCATTTATTATCTTTCGTTCATTAAGTGGGTTTGAGTGATCGTGATAGAATCACTACCGTAGTCTTGTAGAATTACTATCTTTGGGTCCTAATATCCTAACAGAAATATGTGCGTTAACTTATTGCTACTGATACAGTGTAATTTTAACAATCTCCGATGATCGGTATTTACTTGTATTGACTATTGAAGCTGTAATTATGTTTCTGTGAATTTGATCTTAAGGCGTTGGCAGAACTAGGTTTAAGCTATGGAATAGAAGTAAGTGCAGCTAGGAAGTGTTATTAAATCAAACTAATATCTAGGTTTTAGCTCATTAGTTGTGCTTTACTGTAGTTTTAGGGCTCAAATGCTCAATGAAGTTTTTTTATTTTTTTATGTTTATACCTAATGTTACACTTCATTTAAGTATTTTAGTTTCTTATGTTTATGTGTCGTGTCACTACAGTCAAGCTTTTGAGCAAGCTGGTAAAGATGCTGGATTTGTTTTTCGCAAGCAAGGGGATATCAACATTGAGAAAATCAAGCAATCAAAGTATTACAAAGCTCTTGTCCAGCAAGGAAATGCCTCAAATAAGGTACTGCATAGTGGTGGATGTTTATTTTCGTGTGTTATTGGCAGATTTTACTCTGTACATATGTTATAGCATTTGTTATGTTTTTATAATGCTACTGCTTCATCTTTGTGTTGCTGTGAAGTTTGTAATCATCAGTTCAGATATAGGGCAGGGATGAGTTCTCTTGTTGAATTGCAGTACCGTAAGTTCTATTTATTTTTTATGTTTTTCTAATGATGAGAATTTATGTTAGGGTGGTGAACTTGGAAAGCAGGAAGATATCAGTGGCAAGACTTCGAAAAGTCCTTTACATGGAAAATTAAAAACCATGTACGGAGGATTATCAGGGAAAAGTAGAAGTATCAATAACAATTATCTCAACTCGGGAGGAAATAGCTCCAAGGACTGTGTTAACGTTGATGTAGAAAGAACAAATGGAAGTAGCTTGTTGAGATCCAAGAGAGCTCACATGGAAATCAGTAGCCCAAGGAATGAAAAACTCTTGTCTCCATCAAGCAACAGTGAATCTGATGGTGGTGCCGTTGGTAACAGTTTTGTTACTGCTAGGACAAAATTGGTATATTTCTATACTTTTTTATAACATTGTAACTGTTACTGTTAGCACTAGAAGAGAATAGTTTTAATGACTGAAACATGTTTATATACTGATATTGCAATGCATTCTAGTAATAGTTAAAAGTACTGAAATAAAAGTGGTACACTGGGTATTTAGAAGAAACTAATTTTGAGAATAAGTGCCATTAACTTTGTAACACCTCTTAGTATTTGCTTCTCGTGTTTTTCCACTGGAATTACCAACGTCTTTCTGAAAATCTAGTCATACTTTTCCATTTTGATGTCTGCTCTGTATATGTAGGCTTCTTCATATGTTATTGGTGTATTTAAATTACAGGAAATGGATTTTCGGCAAAAGAGAGGATTGACTGGATCACCAAATCCCTCGGTCTCCCCACAAAGTGATGGAGGTAACAGAGGTTATGGTGTCAAATCCTATGGAGCACGTCGTGGACTACGTGGTTTTGTGCCTCCTATTAAGTCCAATGGAGGTAATACTGGTAATGTAACGTCACGTACAACAAAGGGTGATGATGCACTAGATGACTCAACAAAAAGATGGTATGTTCAGTATGTGTTTATAACAACAGAAAGCAATGTCAAACACCATTATTAAAAATCTGTAGTTAATTTCAAATTTTGGTAAATTATAATGTAAATTATATTGTTAGTTTTGGTAATATATATATAAGCATAGTCCATTGTATGATCTCAGTATGGATATGCTATGTGGTCCTGATGGTGAGCTTCCAGAGAAGTTACGGAATTTAGAGCCTCGTCTTATTGAGCACATTAGTAATGAGATAATGGACCGAGATCCCAATGTTCGCTGGGATGATATTGGTATTAGTGATGCTCGGATGTTTTTCATAATTTATAAGCTTTTAGTTACTTGAACAACTTTGTAATATGTTATCTGCTTGCAGCTGGTTTGCACCATGCAAAAAAATGTGTTACTGAGATGGTCATATGGCCTTTATTACGGCCTGATATTTTTAAAGGATGTCGTTCTCCAGGACGAGGGCTTCTTTTATTTGGTCCCCCGGTAAGTGTAATATATGCTATATTGGTTAATATTAGAAGTGACAGATCTTTTATTAGGTCCCCAGTAAGTGAAATATATGCTGTCGCTGTTTTCGTAATATTAGAGGTGGCAGATTTGACCCATTTACATATCTATAGGTTTATTCAGGTATATCTAATGTGTCAAATGGGCCAAAAGTCGTCCAAGTTCTATCTTTAATTTGTAAAAACCAGTGAAAGCATTCTCTTGAAAAATATTTATTATTATTGAAAGAATGTAGTTTTATAAAGTCATATTTGATACTACTTAATAAATTTAAAAAGCGTTGTTAAAAAGTTCTTCAGGAACTACTAAACTGACTTTGATCAGTACCCTTTTTTTTGGAACAGTGCAAAATTCACTTCTCTTTGACCTGTTGCCAAGCCCGTCTTTCTTGCCACCCCATTTAGTATATCCTGTTAAGTATTGACTTCTTCGATCTGTTTGTATCTATTTCCTTGTTTAGGGAACAGGTAAAACAATGATAGGCAAAGCTATTGCTGGAGAGGCTAAAGCAACATTTTTCTATATATCTGCGAGTTCACTAACAAGCAAATGGGTAACTATTTATACCTCTTGGGCACTGATACATAAAACTACACATAGATTGGGTTATAGGATATATGTACTAGAAGCTCCAATGTTGTCCTACTTTGTTCATGATATTATAATGGATAAGTTTCCTTAAATTATATTGGTTGAGTGACTCTAGTGAGCTCCTTAGCTTTGTGAGTATTCGGATGGAAAAAATTATTGTGGAACATTTACTTGGCCTTTTGCAAGGGGGAATTTTCTGTCACTTGTATCCATGCCTTATTGAGTCCCAGAAAAATTGACCTCAATGCTCACCCTCAAGTCTCACAACTGGATGTCGCAATACGGACGGACTGTGTGATGGGTCAAAACATATGCGGGTCTAAACATGTGATTTCACTATCGGTTGTAAGTGGCGGGTTGGGTTGAGGCCCAACCACATTGTTCTTCATATATCAGAATACATATAGTTAATGGGATGATGATGATTACAAAAACATAATTATTATAATGATAAGTTTAAATTTAAATTTACTGATTAATACAAATGAGGAGGTTATATACAATGACATGACCTGCTGGATTTTCGACCCACTGAACCTGTTCTAGCCGTAGGTGATTTCTATTACTTGTATCATATGAGATAAAACACATCTGACGCACCTACAGTGAATCATTTATATGTAAGTGGGTCGAAATTGCTACCATATTTCACAACCTATTCGCTACAGGGTCTATTTGAAAGACTACCAACTATTCTCTTTATAAAGTTCATTGGTTATAATAAAGTAAAACTTTAAGTGGTTACTCTAGATTGGAGAAGGAGAAAAGCTAGTGAGGGCTCTTTTTGGAGTTGCCAGTTGTTGTCAGCCAGCAGTTATATTTGTCGATGAAATAGATTCGTTGCTGTCCCAGGTATGTTTGATTCTAGAAAAAAAAAAGTGCCAAGTTATTCAAAAAAGTAAATGGTTTCATTGAAATACTCTAAACACTGTAGAGATTCATTCCATGTTGCTGCTTTTTGACCAATTTAATTTTATCTATTATTATTATAATTATATATTATTTATATTTAATATTTATGATTGCATGGAAGACATTTACCAAGGATGTGTAACATTGCAGCGAAAGTCAGACGGTGAGCATGAGTCAAGCAGGCGACTGAAGACACAGTTTCTTATTGAAATGGAAGGATTTGATAGTGGAAGCGAACAAATTCTACTCATAGGTGCAGTAAACCTAAAGTTTATTGATTCTATTCTTGTAATAGTTCCAACATCTACAGTGCTTTTGTCTTTGCAACTTTCTGTGTTTTTTCTTGTTCAAGGCTCCTAATTAGCAAGTCTCCACTAGATGTGGTAATTTAAAAACTCGGTTACTTTAAATGGGTTGATATTCTTTAATAGGTCAAACAGGTAAAAGTAACTTAGAAGAAAAATGGTCAAATGGGTTTGGAGTCACCCCAAGTATATAATACTGATGCATTACATTTTCCTATATTTGTTCATTTTAAAAGAATTAATATTAAGTGAACATATAGCTTTTATGATCATATTTTACACTCTAATCTTTTATAATAATAATAATAGTTATATATTTGATAAATGGAGTTTCGAGCCAACCCAATCTGCGTAGACGTGCTAAACATTACTCCTATTCACCTGAACTCCATTGACCCCATGATCTAGCACGTCCAGTCTGCTACCTCTAGTCTGTACCCTGGAAACTTAGGAACTGGAAATAAAAGAATGCATACCATAGAATGATAGACAAGAAGTTTCCTATTCAAAACATAAGACGAGTGTCCAATATGTTCCCGAAACAACTTATCAGATGATCGTACAAGATATGAGTAGTCTACAAACTGAAATTTTTGTGTAAAACCACTACTTTTAAATTCTTGTATGCTTTCATTTGTTTCACCACTATACACTTCTTGATATATCTCGCAGGAGCAACAAATAGACCGCAAGAATTAGATGAGGCAGCTAGGAGGCGACTTACCAAACGACTTTATATTCCACTTCCTTCCTCAGGTGCAACTTTGAACTATTTATTTCTACAATTCTTTGTATTTATTAGAGTTGCCAAGGTGTATTTAAATTCAAAACCTTCTGGATCACCGTATTTAGAAAAAGTTGGTTTCTTATACTTTTTATATGATAGTTTTTGTTGTAACAAGCTAAGAAGTGCTTGACCCGCAAAAATAATTACTCGTTTGGTATGAACTGTTTTGACTTGCACATTCTATCAGTTTTACTACTAATACGTGGCTAATCATATTGTTTGGTGTAAAGAAGCAAGAGCCTGGATAGTACGAAATCTGTTGGAAAAGGATGGGCTTTTTAAGCTCTCAACAGAAGATATCGATATCATCTGCAAAGAAACAGACGGTATTTTAAATTTTATTTCCTTCTACTTTTTAAATTTTAAATGCCGAATGTTTGATTTATCTTCCTCTGTTAATAGCATGGCGTATGTTATTTTTACTTTGACTCGTTTCAGGTTATTCAGGATCTGACATGAAGAATTTAGTCAAAGATGCTTCAATGGGTCCACTGAGGGAAGCTTTGAAACAAGGCACTGATATCACTAAACTTCAAAAGGAGGATATGAGACCTGTTACTTTAGTGGTATGTGCATCATTAGTGTTTTGTATACTTGCCTTTCCAAATATAGATAACTCAATTGCTTATTGCTAAAGTTCATTTGGATGAAAATGATTTATACGAGTTCATCAACAAGCATTACAATCTTAAAATCATGCAACTCAATTAAAAATCAATGACCTATAAAACATGAGTAGCATAATGGATAGTTTGTTCGCAATTCATTTCAAATATGTAAACTATCAAGGTCAACCTATAGAAGTAAATTTTACTGTATGTTATTAGGAGTGTGATAAAGGGAAATGGGTTGGAGAAAGTGAGTTTTTTTCACATGATCTTGCTTTACTTTGCACTGCTGTATATATAACTTGCTGATTCTTAAAGAAGTAATAATAATGTATTTTGTCTTTTCTCTGTAGGACTTTAAGACTGCACTGAAAGAGGTGAGACCATCTGTTTCTCTTAATGAACTTGACACGTATGTTCACTGGAACAATCAATTTGGGAGCATGGCGCCATCAAGCATGTAGTTTTGAAGCAATTAATAATTCACTTGTAAAGAACTCGAAGGCCCAAGGGCACAAGTTTGAATCACGTTCTTGACCTGTAATGTTTGTTTATAGAAAACCTGTCACTCGAGTCATGTTGTGGTATTAAAGCCCACATGTTCAAATTTCAGCAGTATATGGTTGAGAATATGAAGGTCAGCTTCTTTGTATGAGTTGAACAGATTATATACCCTTTGTGGAGGGGCAATGAAATCACATTGCATCACCTATGCCAAATATCAAAGATATTACTAAAAGAATGAATTTCATTTGATGTCTTGTTAGTGTGATTTTGTTTTCTTGTAGGTTGCATTTCATATGAGATGTTTTTCAGTGAGACACATATCTTGCATTTAAAAGATGACGTTTGGGTCATGAATATTTCATGGTCCAGCCAAACTATGGTTCTTATTTATCACCCAGAGCAAAACCGCATGTAGACAGTCAGGATTGTGGGAATCAATGATGCAGAAAACTATATATATTAATTAAATTAAAGCATAATGGAAGTGGTTAGTGGTAGGATGGACCGGTCAAACGGGTCGGGTTGTGTAGCTGTACTTTTAGTGTAACAATCTAGTAACTTTCTTAGAGATAAATTATAGATAGAGGTATCATGATAGAAAACTTTCAACATGTTTACCAATTTGGCTCATTAGACTGAAAACATATTGATTCACACAATTGAGATGAAATGTAACCAAAAACGATTCATAAATAAGCAAGTCTGTTGGAATCGCCTGAAAAGCAGGGAAATTACAAGCGGGCATAGCAGAGGTCTATGGCATGGTTTACCACATGCAATACGAATGCATGCTGATACTTTTCTAAAACAAAAGACATTGTATGCAAATCCATGTCTTTCAATTGAGGTAAAATGCGTATAAGTTAATCAACAAGAGGATTGGATGCTGTTTCGTAAGAGAAAAAAAAGGGTAAAGGTATTTTAGTCCGAGTCAATATCGTAAACAACAAATGACATCATATTCATGATCCTCGGATATTACTCTGTAATACATACAATTTTAAATCACAGCCAGATCATCAATAATAATAAATTTATGTTACAAATACTAACAAGCAGCAGAAGAACGAAAATAAGAACCACTCATATAGTTTGTCGCACATGATTGCAGAAAACGGTGAGAGATTATCGGATATTTTACCACCCTGCTCATATTATTGCATGCTTTTGCGTCATCATGTGAGTTTTATTACATGTTTGAACGCCTAGGTTGCACATGAACACGATGCCATGACGTGTTTAAGATACCTCTCAAGTTCCAGATGTCTTCAACCTTTTCAGGTTGGACATTTGCAGCTGTGTCTATCTGCTCATCAATATTAAAATAAAAGTTATCAGACATAAGTTATATATAATAGGAATTAAATTTACAGAACATGCATTTTTATAGGGCAAGCTATTCGATAATATTGTATAGCGTTCCACACATGATGGGTCTCTTCTCCAAGATGAACCGTATGAACATAAATTCTAAACACACTCCAACACAAAGGCAGTATTATTACTTCCCCATAATTTTGCTGACAATTGATGTTGGACAGGAGGAATATCTATGTTTCTGCTTATATTGGTACAAGTAATAAGAAGTGATAAAATGAGTGAGTCGAGCAGGTTGGGCAACACAAACACTTGACATGGGTTTAATTAAATATTATGAGTTTAAAAATATCTAACTTGTTTAATTAAATCGCTATAAGAGGTTGGTAAAAATTGAATAACACTATGGATGGCTTTCAACCTGTTGCTTCCTGCATTAAAATTTTAGCTAAGTTTCTAAACACGTGACCTGTTGAGCTTCTAATATGCTCCTATCAACTCACTATATTATAAACAATTTAATGAAGATCTTTTAATGGCTGCACACAACAGAATAGGAATTGAATTGCAAGTGACTGGATCTAAAACTCACACAAGAACTCACAGCAAAGAAACAAAGCCCACGGCTTAATTTTATTGAATAAAAATCGATAATAAAAAACTGAAAAGACAAATAACCTTGGTATTCTTTATATACTAGCTGGAGAGTCCTTATTAAATACAAAATCATAAATAAACTAGAACTCTAGCTCTTCCGGTGACTTTCTAGTTCCCTACTTTTCCAATTAACCTGGATCCCAATAGACCTGTAGCCCAATAACCCTCTGCACCCCACTAGCCTGTTGCAGCCCATAATCAAACTGTAGCCCATTAACACAATACAGCAGCCCAACTCCAGCTTGTTTCCTGGACCCTCGTTTATATACCTGGCCATAGTTTTGGCTTGAATCACTAACGGGAATAATACACTTAGTAGCACCTGCATCATCCTCCCCTTCTTCGGAAAGACTCGTCCTCGAGTCTACAATTTGAAGATTCGGTAACGGACTTGTGAAATTTACATCAGAAGGCTTGTAACTAAGGTTGAACAACTCATATGTATTAAATATTTCACTTGATTTGCTCGAATTAACAGGCTCAGACAACTTGGATAACTGTTTAGAATTTGTCTCTGAGGAGGCTGCCATACTCTTGTTTGTAGTTGTCAAAAACCCTTCCAACGCAAAGAGTAGTTCCAGATCTGTAGACTTACTGCCACAAAGAGCAGACTCATCCTCCGATTTTTGTCTGGGGTCCAAATACTCCAAAGTGATGCTCCCACCATATTCTTGTGCCTCATCTTCCCAACCACTATCAGTATCATAAACAGGGTCGGTTTCTTCATCTACACAAGGTTCGGGAGTATCAATCACATAAAAAACTTGCTCAAACTCTTGTATAGTTTCTTCAACGTCCAATGAACGTTGATGAAAGTTGTGATACTCAACGAAAGCGTCTTGATTAACGTTTTCAGGCAAGAACTTTCGTCGCAATAACTTCTTCATCTTTTCCCATGTTTTCACTTTAGAGGGCATACACCCTAGATGTCCGAACATGTTCCCACCATAAAGAAGCGCGTTTACACAACTTTATGGCCACCAATTTAACCTTGAGATTATCCGGGATATCTTTGATAACAAAGATAAGCTTAACCGTGCTTAACCAATCTAGAAAATCTTGCGGATGTATAGATCCGTTAAACTCAGGTATCTCTACTTCCATCCCTAGATGAAGCAGCGGGTTTTCCTTAGGTTCCCTTCGATTCCTCCAGTTTGTAAAAGGATTGGTATCGTCCCATCGATTAGGGGTGCGACCCGAATCACTTTCTTGATAGTAATATGTGTGGTTTAACTCCAACTCGGCAATCCTCCTATTCAATCGTGACTCCAACTCGGCAATCCTCATATTCAATCGTGCAATCTCTACATCACGTGGATCATTATCATCATAAAAATTATATTGGTGATGATCACCATATCGCCCACAATGATTTCGATCAGCCATCCTGACTATTGATACCACATAATGAAGATCTTTTAATGGCTGCACACAACAGAATTGGGATTGAATTGCAAGTGACTGGATCTAAAACTCACACAAGAACTCACAACAAAGAAACAAAGCCCATGGCTTAATTTTATTGAATAAAAATCGATAATAAAAAAATTGAAAAGACAAATAACCTTGGTATTCTTTATATACTAGCTGGAGAATCCTTATTAAATACAAAATCATAAATAAACTAGGACTCTAGCTCTTCCGGTGACTTTCTAGTTCCCTACTTTTTCAATTAACCTGGATCCCAATAGACCTGTAGCCCAATAACCCTCTGCACCCCACTAGCCTGTTGCAGCCCATAATCAAATTGTAGCCCATTAACACAATACAGCAGCCCAACTCCAGCTTGTTTCCTGGACCCTCGTTTATATACCTGGCCATAGTTTTGGCTTGAATCACTAACGGGAATAATACACTTAGTAGCACCTGCATCACAATTGACTTACAGTTGACTTACAATTGAGTGTGCATTGCTAATCTACAGTTTAAAGCAGAAATAAATTAAGGTAAACAGCTCATATGTCAATCTGACTCGTAAGAAGTCGTATAATCAATAGACAAAGATGACTTACTGCTTTGGCAACTATCTCTACATTTGAGGCCACATCGACCTCAGTTTCAAAAAGTACCCAAGCCCATTTATCGCTATTTTCTTCATCGGCTATGTATGGGAAACCGGGCTTTTGGTATCTATAAATGCCTCCTTCCAGGTTTTACCCCCGTCAGTTGATATATCAACTCGCTCAATTCCACGCCCACCTCCTGAAACTGCATATCCTTTTTATAGTTATCTGCAGAAAATGTTTTACAAAGTAAGCTAATATATTTTAGGAGGGAAAATGAGCAGGTTGGGTAACATGTTAAAACATGTATGGGTTGAACCAGGTAACTTCCTAGTATGGGATGAATCGCGTTGAGTTGGGTTGCCCTAAAACTATTTTATGTCCAATTCTTGAAATTAGTACACATAAATAACGCCTCAAATTTGATTACAACCACCACATATTACAAATAATAAATAACAATAATCTTAATCTATTATTTCTAAAACAAAGTGATTTCGCCTTAAGGAGGTAGTATGCATTATAACGACACTAAAACATTAGAGTCTAGACCTGTTTCACCCATTTCCATTTTAGCTAACATTTTTTTACTTAAACCATGTGACCTTATTAGATAGTATAATACATTGTCGGAAATCGACCCATATGGGTAAAAAATGTCAGATCAACTCATATATAGCCTTTTGCTATTTGCTATATATGTTCAGGAAAAAAAGTTGTACCAAACAACGCAAGCAATTTTTGGCAAGGATGAAAAATAGATTTAAGAAATCGAACTGTTATCACTATAAGCTATAAAGTTAAAAAAAAAACATGAGAGAATATAAAAAGGTGAACTTATAGAATATTTACTAACCTTTCCATTCAACCCAACATTCACGTCCTCCAAGGAGCATATCGCGCTCTGCAAATTAGCACACAATAATGAGTTCAAAAAATACTAACTCAACTTTTGCTATCACTCGTATAATTAGTAGTGGTAAATATCCTTCTTGATATCCTTTAACCAGAAAGAACGCAAAATTCAAACACCGAAACCAAAGAGTTAAACCACTGAAACCTTTTTAATGGTTATACTTTAAAATGCTCATCATAAACTTGTAAACCTTTTTAATTGATTTTAACTGGATCAGATTTTGATAAAGATGGCAACACAAAAGAAGATGAAGGCGGACAACTTTGACATTCTTCCCAGTGAACTTGCTCTAAACATCATCATCTGATCCAGTTGAACTCAATTAAAAGGTTTACAAGTTTACGATGAGCATTTTATAAGATAACCATGCATTGAAAGTGTTGATTGGTTTCAACGGCTTTTATAGCTATTTACGGTAATCAACGAACAACCAATTAAGGAAGTTAGTAATACCTGGGCAACTAGTCAACTACTCTCAATGGACACCCATGATCCCTATTGAGAGTTTTACAGTTTCACAAACCAATAAGTAAAAATACACATCTTTTGGGTTTAAAATAAACATATATTATAAATTTAAATTCCATAAAATCCCTCATGTAAAAGATTGCATGCAGATTGAACTTTGTTGTACCTCTCCATTCATTTCATAAGCATGTAAAACATCAGCTTCGGGATTTGTCGCCTGAGTTAATGAAATGGATGCCTTGTAGGCATGGGCGGAAGTAGTGTGGTGCAAGGGGGTTTATATGACCCCAATGGATTATTTAAGTTTATGGTGTTATAATTTAGGAGTTTATAACTACTTTTAGTGGCCTGACTCTTAGCTATAAACTATTAATGATTTAAAGAGAGAAGAGGGAATATATCTTTATATATATGTAAATATTGGTACACCTACTGATTACAATCGATCGCATATTTATAGTACAATAATTCACTGTGCAGTTAGGTGGAAAGTAATATATCCGTGAATTTGATCCACCAAATTTTACTTTAACAAATAAATGTGTTGGCCATGATTATGACTTATAACACTCTCCCTTGGACGACAATTTTGTTTCATTAAAAAAAAACAACTACATGTTACTGCCTCGTTAAAAAACTTGCTAAAGAAAACCCAGTGGGAAAAAACTTTAGCTAAGGGAAAAAGAGTGCAGTATAGAGTTGACTCCCCCTCAAGTAGACATTGCTAAGCTGTTACATCTTTTGAACATGCCTCATGCCAATATTGTGAACGTGTGTTCTGAAAATAGCAGTTGGAAGTGCTTTGGTGAAAAGATCGGCAGAGTTTTTGATAGATTGAACATATCTCATTTCAATCTGGTTGTCCTTGATGAGATCTTGAGTGTATGAGAAGAATCTAGGAGGTATGTGTTTTGTTCGGTCACTTTTGATATACCCTTCTTTCATCTGTGTTATGCAAGCTGCATTATCTTCATAGATAGTTGTTAGGCTTTTATCGCGTTCTAGTCCACAAGAATCAGTAATGAGTTGTATCATTGATCTCAACCAAAAACATTCCCGAGTAGCTTCATGTAATGCAATCACTTCGACATGATTTGATGATGCTGCAACAAGTGTTTGTTTTTGAGAACGCCA
The DNA here is from genome assembly GCF_046630445.1 of Rutidosis leptorrhynchoides. Taxonomy (NCBI): domain Eukaryota; kingdom Viridiplantae; phylum Streptophyta; class Magnoliopsida; order Asterales; family Asteraceae; genus Rutidosis; species Rutidosis leptorrhynchoides. Next base: position 81,529,305 of record NC_092340.1, on the reverse strand, counting down.
TGATATTGCAGTACCTCCATTTAGGAATACATATCCATTTTGAGATTTAGCTTTATGTGGATCCGATAAATAACCTGCATCTGCATAACCAACCAAATCTTGTTTTGATTCGTTAGAATAAAATAATCCTAAATCAGTAGTTCCTCGAAGGTATCGAAATATGTGTTTGATCCCATTCCAGTGTCTTTTGGTAGGAGCTGAGCTGAAACTTGCCAATAAATTAACTGCAATAGAAATGTCAGGTCTTGTACAATTTGTAAGATACATAAGAGCTCCAATTGCACTAAGATATGGTACTTCTGGTCCCAGGATATCTTCATGATCTTCACAGGGACGAAATGGACCAGTGTCAACATTAAGTGATCTAACAACCATAGGAGTACTTAATGGTTCTGCCTTGTCCATATTGAAACGTTTTAAAATCTTTTCCGTATAAGTTGTTTGATGTACAAGTAAACCATTAGGCATATGCTCAATCTGTAAACCAAGGCAATACTTGGTTTTTCCGAGATCTTTCATTTCAAATTCTTTATTTAGAAGTTGAATGGCTTCATGGATCTCTTTATTTGTACCTATGATGTTAAGATCATCGACATAAACGGCTATGATCACATATCCGGATGTTGTTTTCTTAATGAATACACATGGGCAAATAAGATTATTGGTATACCCTTTACTTATCAAGTAATCACTTAATCATTTATACCACATGCGACCCGATTGTTTCAACCCATATAAAGACCTTTGTAACTTGATCGAGTACATTTCTTTGGGTTTTGCATTGGTTGCTTCTGATACCTTAAATCCTTCAGGTATCTTCAGGTATCTTCATATATATATATATATATATATATATATATATATATATATATATATATATATATATATATATATATATATATATATATATATATATATATATATATATATATATATATATATATATATATATATATATATATATATATATATATATATATATATATATATATATATATATATATCACTATCAAGTGATCCATATAGATAAGCAGTCACAACATCCATGAGATGCATTTCTAAATTTTTAAAAACTGCCAGGCTGATTAAGTATCTAAAAGTAATTGTATCCATAACAGGAGAATAAGTTTCCTCATAATCAATTCTTGGTCTTTGAGAAAAACCTTGAGCTACAAGTCTAGCTTTATATCTTGTAACTTCATTTTTCTCATTTATTTTTCGCACAAAAACCCATATATATCCCACAGGTTTCACATCTTTAGGTGTGAGAATGATAGATGCGAAAACTTTTCTTTTATTGAGCAATTCAAATTCATCTCGTATTGCTCCTTTTTAATGATCTCAATCATGTATATTTTGACATTCCATGACAGATTTTAGTTCTGGATCATCATCATCATTCATGATGTCATATGCAACATTATATAAAAATATCTCATCTAGATTTTTCATTTCATTTCGGTTCCATAATATTTTTGAAATTGTATAATTGATTGAAAATTCCGTATTGACATCATCAATCTCCTCTGCAGAAGGAGTATTGTTTTGTGGTTCTTCTTGAACATTTTCTTTTACCTCATTATCAGCTGATTTTCTTTTTCGAGGATTTTTATCTTTGGAACCAATTGGTCTCCCACGTTTCTGGCGTGGCAAAGACTCAAGAGTGACATTATTTCCAGCTTTTGGAATTTCAATTCGAGCTGGAACATTTGCTGCTGGTATATATGATTTAGTCACTTTTTTGTATCTGTAAATGCATCAGGCAATTTATTTGCAAGTTCTTGCATATGCATTATTTTTTGAACTTTGATCTCGCATTCTTTTGTGCGAGGATCAAGATACATTAATTGAGGTCCACACTATGAAACATCATTTTCTTTATTTTTTATTTTTCCCCCTAATCTAGGGAACAATGTTTCATTAAAGTAACAATCAGCAAAACGTGCTGTAAAAACATCACCCGTCATGGGTTCAATATATCTTATGATTGAAGATGTTTCATATCCAACATATATTCTCATCCTTCTTTGAGGACCCATTTTAGTGCGTTGTGGTGGTGCGATAGGAACATAAACCGCACAACCAAATGTTCTAAGGTGGGAAATATTTGGCTGATGGCCAAAAGCAAGTTGCAAGAGAGAATATGTATGACTTGCACTTGGTCTAATGCGAATTAATGATGCAGCATGTAAAATTGCATGACCCCATACAAATACTGGGAGTTTTGTTCTCATTATCAATGGTCTAGCTATTAACTGTAATCGTTAGTGATTCGGCTAAGCCATTTTGTGTATGCACATGAGCAACATGATGTTCAAAACAATCCCAATAGAAATGCAAAAATCATTAAATGCTTGAGATGTAAACTCACCAGCATTATCCAGTCTCACCCTTTTAATAGTATAATCAGGAAAATGTGCTTTCAATTTAATAATTTGAGCAAGAAATTTTGCAAATGCCATGTTTCGACTTGATAATAGACAAACATGAGACCATCTACTAGATGCGTCTATTAGGACCATGAAATATCTAAATGGTCCACATGGTGGATGAATTGGTCCACATATATCACCTTGAATTCTTTAAAGAAATATTGATGATTCTTTTTCAACCTTAAGAGGTGATGGTCTTATTATCAATTTTCCAAGTGAGCATGATGTACATGGGATAAATGCATCATGAGGGATCTTTTGATCCGTCAATGGATGTCTATGTGTATTTTGAATTATTCTTTTCATCATTGTTGATCCTGGGTGGCCTAATCTTTCATGCCACAAATTGATCATTACAGGATCACATGCCTTTTCATTAACTACCATGTGTGCTTCTGGTACATTTATATATGTATAATGTAAACCAGAACTAAGTCTTGGTAGTTTTTCAATCACATGCTTCTTGTCAGTGATACTTAAATATTTATCATTTTCTGTAGTCACTGACTGATAATCATATCCATTTTGGTATATGTCAGAGAAGCTTAACAAATTTCTCTTTGACATGGGAGAAAATAAGGCATTTTTTATCAGAAAATTTGTACCATTTGGTAACATGAATTTTTCCTTTCCCATTCCTTTTATTAAATCCGCAGGACCTGATATAGTATGTACCGTTCCTTCTGTTGCTTTAAAATCAGTGAAATATTTTTTAGATTTGAGTATAGTGTGTGTGGTACCACTGTCTGCAATACAAAGATCCCCACCATTTGACTGATTTTTCACTCCAGTAGTGTACATCATGAACTTCAAAATATGAGAAACAAATAATGAGTACACAATTCATCAATATATTACATTCAAAATATGTTATAAACGAAAGTACATAATAAGGAAACATATAGTAAAGTAGATATGGTATAGATCGTAAATCTGCATCCATTTATTTGATATGAACATATAATATGAAATTTATTCATTAAAGTAGTCACTTATTGGCTCAGTGATTTTTGTATCAAGGTCATCCACAAGGTTTGCCTCTTTTCTTTTTCCTTTTAGGGATTCCTGATATTGATTAACAGAATATTGATTTGTTCGACAGTTTTTAGACCAATGGCCAATTTTACCACATCGATAACAAGAATCTTCAATATTCTTTGAAGAGCTTCCTTCAACATTATGATTTTTGGGATTGTATGGTGGTTGAATTTTATAATTTTGTGGATTATTATTTCTTTGGCTACGACCACGACCACCGTAACCATTACAACCACGACCACCACCACGACCATTACCATAAGGGTGATTTCAAACATAGTTATGATTTTTATTATTGTTATGGTAATTTTCATGATGATGGTTTTGGCCAATATGACCACGACCTCGCCCACGTCCTCGTCCAGGTGCGTTTCTTTTTTTATTATTATTGTTGTTAATAGCATTAGCTTCAGGGAATGCTAGCGCACCTGTAAGACGAGATTCTTGATTCTTCATCAGTAATTCTTTATTCACTTCTGCAACTAAGAGATAAGTTTAAAGTTTGAAAAAAGTTTTGTAATTCTGCAATCTCAAATTTTCTTGTATAGTTATGTTTGCAGAATGCATTGTGGAGAAAGTTTTCTCCATCATATCAGCATCACTTATTTCTTGACCACAGAATTGAAGCTTTGAACGGATCTTGAACATGGCCGAGCTGTATTCATTTACCTTTTTAAAGTCTTGGAACCTTAGATTTCTCCATTCTTCCCTCGCAGCTGGTAGTAATATTTTCTTTTGATTATCGAATCTACTCTTGATACTTTCTCATAAAACATGTGGATCTTTGATAGTGAGATACATATGTTTTAAGGTGATATCAATATATTTGTGAATAAAAGCAATTGATTTTAATTTATCTTGATCAGAACAAGTATTGTTTTCTTTTAAAGTTTATAGAATACCCAATGATCCAAGATTTATTTCTACGTCCATGACCCATGATGTGTAGTTTGTTCCCAATACGTCTAGGGCATCAAACTCAAGCTTTGATAAGTTTGACATTTTCTATTTTCAGAAAGATAATCATAATCAATTTCTAACAACATGAAATTAGAATCATTTTAAATTCATAAGTAGCAAACAATAGAATAATGGTATAATTACAAATAATAAAGCCACAAGGGCGGGATAGAATATAGGTTCACCCGGTGGTTTATTAGCAACAATGATGATAGTTAGTATGACCAATACAAGAGAAAAAATCATCCTTGTGTGAATCATCTTTACAAAAACTTTTTGAGAATGGTAATCTGAGAAAAATGAAGATTGATTTGTGAAAAAGTGAAAACGGAGATGTTTATTTTATATTTGAAAAATATAGTCGTTGTAACGTCGTCAGCTGACATTAACAACCGTTATGTATTTGTTGTATAATAATTTTAATAAAAGAATTTTATTAGTATAACTACGATTACAATAAATACGAAGATTAAGAGAATAAACATATTATGCATAAATAATAAATTTAAAAATAAACATTAGTATGCATGAAATAAATAATGATTAATTGCATAAGTAATCATAAATGTTAGATAACATAAATATAAATGTTAGTGAAGTTAATAAGACTTAGATTACAGAAATATAATTCAGGTGGTATAACCGACCATATATAACATAAATATAAATGTTAGTGAAGTTAATAATAGTTAGATTACAGAAATATAATTCAGGCGGTATAACCGACCATATATAACATAAATATAAATGTTAGTGAGATTAATAATAGTTAGATTACAGAAATATAATTCAGGCGGTATAACGGACCATATATAACATAAATATAAATGTTAGTGAAGTTAATAATAGTTAGATTACAGAAATATAATTTTACTTATGATGATTGATGTTATGCGAGGTGTATATAAAATAGCTTATATTTTACAAGGAAATACTATTAAATATGATACAATTTTACACAAGATATTTATTTATTTATAGAATGGATATACTTAAACCTTGCTACAACACTTATAGGCAGTGTACCTAATCGTACAGTAGTGTAGTTTTTAGTAAGTCCGGTTCGTTCCACAGGGAATCTTTTTCACAAAGCTTAACGCTATATTAGTTTAAATTTATAAAAATACAAATATATATATAAGTAATATTATTATTATAAAGGGGGGTTTTTACCGTTTAATGACCGGTTTGTCGATTTTAAAAACTTTAGTCGCAGTTAAAACCAAATGTAAAATATTAAAAATAAATAAAAGACTTAATTTAAAGCGTAAAGTAAATAACGATAATGAAATTGCGATAAATAAAAGTGCGATAATTAAAAAGTACGATAATTAAAAGTGCAATTAAATACAATAACAATAAATAAAAGTGCAATAATTAGAAGTGCAATTAAATATAAAATAAAGGAAATTAAATATGAAATAAAAGAATTATGCTTATTTAAACTTCCGTAATCATGATGTTTGACGTGTTGATTTTAGTTTTATGCCCATGGGTTAATTGTCCTTTATCCTGGATTATTTAATATGTCCGTCTGGTTTTTGTCCATAACAGTCCATCAGTCATAAATATAAAGTGCGAGTGTCCTCGTCAAATTATCCTTATACCCGAAGTCAAATATTCCAACTAATTGGGGACTTAAACTGTAACAAGATTTTAATACTTTGTTTAATAATTACACCAGGATGTCGACTGAGTGTAACCCATGGTTTTAATACGCTGTTATCAATTATGCCAAATGTCCTTGTACATAATTTCACCCCTGTTTTAATAATTCTAGTGGCTATTAATCCATTCCCGTGTCCGGTTAAATGAACGATTATTCGTACATATAAATACCCTGCCCATCGTGTCCGATTGAGTGTATATGGTTATTTATAGGGACGTCCAATTGTAAATCTTTATATTAAAATTAACAAACTATCATTTAGTTAAACAAATATAAAGCCCATTAATAGCCCATAGTCTAATTTCCACAAGTGTCGTTCTTTTGTCCAAACCCCAATTATGGTACAAAGCCCAATTACCCAATTTTAGTAATTAGCCCAACATCATGATTACTTCGTTTTAAATAAGCATAATAATAACTTAGCTACGAGACATTAATGTAAAAAGGTTGAACATAACTTACAATGATTAAAAATAGCGTAGCGTTACACGGACAGAATTTCGACTTACACCCTTACAACATTCGCTAACATACCCTTATTATTAGAATTAAAATTAAAATTAAAATTAAAATTAAAATATAAATAAATATTACGTATAGATATATTGAGAGATAGCCTTTTATAGAGATTTGAGTCCAGGTAATCTCCGCGACTCGCGCCCTTTTTGCTCTTCAAACTCCGCGAGTCGCGGAGTTTGAAATTACAGCTCACCCAGCTTTGGCTCTTTGTTTGCCGACGAATTATAAATATATTATAATATATATATTAATTTTAAGAATTAATTATATATTATATTATATTTATATACATCATTAACTTGTAATTTTTAGTCCGTTGCGTCGAGTATTGAGAGTTGACTTTAGTCCCGGTTCCGAATTTTTGAACATCCTTGCGTACAATTTAATATTTTGTACTTTGCATTTTGAATCTTGTACTCTTGTAATTTCGAGAGGTTTCTTATCAATAATTGGAACCACTTTGATTGTATTTTGTACTTTTGAGCTTTTTGGACCTTTGCGTCTTCAATTCGTCGAATCTGTCTTTTGTCTTCACCTTTTATTATTTAAACGAATATCACTTTTAAATAGAACAATTGCAACTAAAAGCTTGTCTTTCTTGAGGAATAATGCTATGAAATATATGTTCGTTTTTAGCATTATCAAATATTCCCACACTTGAGTGTTGCTTGTCCTCAAGCAATATAGTCTTGAAATACTAGAATCACTTCTTTATTCTTCACACTTTGTACATCAGTAATTTCAATACGGCGGTATAAACAATGGTAGTAACGATATGGTTTACAGTCCCACATGACTATAAAATTTAGATCCATTAAGGAAATTGGATCTTTATGAAAACATTTGATCTTTTGAAAATTAAATCTAGTTTTTTTTTTACCCTAGATAAGTTTTCTGGAATAACCCTTCACCGGTGTTTGCAAATTCTTTTTGTGGGTTTGGTGAGTTTCAGATTTGAAAATTTTAGCTCAAAACTTGCGGTTTTGTGTCACCCACTTCCTAACCTTGTATTAGGAAAGCAACACGTCCAGTATACTTGCTCCGTATATTACCTTTAGGTAAACTACCGTCCGGTTGTAAAGGAAAGCGTTGAACAAGCAACTGTTAAGGCAATGTCCCCTGACATGCTTTTAATTATGGTCTATAACGTGTCGGACGCAATTACTATCCTTGGTAGGAGCAATAGTAAAGCTCACCCTTATAATTTTTCTGTCTGGCACAAGGTCCTGTCTTTGACCATGCTATGCAACCACCGTTCTTACGGTTGACACCCGATTTGGTTCAGGTGACCTAATGAATTCCAGGTGAATTCCTAGGATTTTACGTTCAATGGTAATGAACGCATTGAAAATAGGTTTTCAGAAAACAAATCGGTTTGTAATTTGATCAAAATATTTTTCTCGTTCAAGCTCGAGTTTAGATATCATTGAATTCCATGAGTTTGAATTCTCAATCTTTAAGGTCAATCTCAAGGATTGAGTAATATTAGTCTTAAAAGCTGATTTTTAATTTTTAAGGAGATTATCCTTTCTGGGGATCTGATTCATTAGTCTTATCAAGCTAATTTGAACGGTGCCCCCCATTGTACGAGATAAATCCTTCTCATGGTTAGGATAAATCTGACCACTTGGCGACCCTGTTTTATGCTGAGGTCCGTGGATTTCCTGCTGATTTTAGAGATGACTTTTCTAGATTTTTCGTCAACCTACAGCTGGTCTGAACGACAACTTCATGACTTAAATCAAGAAGCGCGTGTCTTTTTCGGAAGACTTTACTTCCTTTTAATGATGGAATTGATTCATCGTGTAGATCCATCTTTCATTACAGTAAATCGGGTAAAACAGTTAATTTAGTCCAAAACAAAAGTATTTTCAATTATTTGTTACAGAAATATGTGACATATGTTTAAGATAACTTGGTAATTTTTCCCACACTTGGCTTTTATTTTCCTTTTTATTGTCCTCTATTCCATTTTAAATGAATTTTAACATTTTGGTTTGTTTCTCAATTTATGTCCTTTTCGAGGTAACAATAATTTCGTTGTTAATACCTAATTTTATCATTCATAAATATGTATAAACATGATTTTGAGTTCATTTAATTGAAAATTTTGAAAATTTTTACTAGAATTGGGTAGTCAGTATATAAGACTAGGGCTGTTCTTTATTATCAGAGAGCACTAGATTCTAATACAACTACTGCTTTACTAGTATTTTTAATGGTAACCAAGTGTTTAAGATAAAATTTTTTAAAAATCCGAAAGAATTTAACTCCTTTCCACACTTAAGATCTTGCAATGCCCCCATTTGCAAGAAATCAGTAACAATTTAAATTATTGAGGGTGATTAGCGTAGAAAAATGATTAAATTTTATCAAAGTTTCCAAACATATTGGCGTTTGTTTTCTGAATGATAAATGGTGCATATCATTTGTTCATTCCGTCTTGTTGTTATTTCACATATATTTTGCATCTTGTCGTCACAATTAGTTGCTTTTGCTGAACTTAATGCCAGTCTTTGAAAATGTGTTGTTTTTCCCTGTTGTGTACATAAGATAAACTGCAAACATATATACATATTTTTGAAGTTTGGTATATTATCCCACATTCAAAAATTATTAAAATCTAATAATAAAAGTTAGAAAATTATAAAAACTATTACAATATTAACATAAGTATTAAATGTATCAACATTACAAATAATAAAATAAATAAAACTAAGTAGACTAGGGATGATACTGATACTAGTAGGGGTTCCATGCATAACCGTATGTGTTATAGAATGCTTCGGCTGGGTTATACGTAGGATACGGTGGTTGGATCTCTATAGACCAGGGAGGAAATACGGGTGATGGAGTAGGAATATAGTTTCTACCTACATGTTGGCAATGAGCTATGATTTGGTTTTGATGAACTTGTCAATCTTCAAATGCTCGATGTCTAGCAGTTTCATACTCTTGTGAAGCTATAAACCTTTGCATTTCTGCCATTTCATTTACCCCTCCCACATTACCTGGCTGTTGGTTTCTCTCAACCTGTAGATGTCTACCATTATATCGTACTGCGGCATTATTTCACCTCTTCAAAAATTTAGCACCATGGTATACATTTAAACCAATTGTATCGTGGGGTTCTGGTTCTTCGATTAGTAATCCCCCTGACTTATATCCACACATAGATATTCAGCAATCAAAGTAATAAATATACCACCTCCTATTATACTGTGCGGTCTCATCCCTCTAACCATAGCTGATAAATAATAACCCACACAATACGGTATACTTACAGCGCTTTGTGGGTCTCGAATACACATGTGGTAAAACAAATCCTGTTCATTTACCTTTTCCTTATTCTTACCTCTTTGTGTAATCGAATTAGCTAAAAACCTATGAATTACTCTTAACTCTGCTCTATCTATATCCAAATAAGAGTAATTTCCCCCTTTAAATCGGTGATGGCTAGTCATTTGACTCCATACACCATGTGTATCAAAATTTTCATCAATCTTTCTACCATTTAATATCAACCCTCTACAATCGGCAGATGCTAACTCCTCAGGCGTATATATACGTAAGGCCTGAGCCATGTCTAGTAAAGACATGTGGCGCATCGAACCTCCTAACAAAAATCTAATAAAAGATCGATCGGTTAAACTAACTACCCGATCATTTATTTCTATACTACACAATAATTCTTCACACCATACTTTATATACAGGTCTACGTATGCTGAATAATCGTACCCAATCGTTAAAAGTAGAATTACCATACCTCTGTGTAAGTAATTCTCTAATTGGCCCGGCTAATTCTACAGCTTCTAACAGTTCCCATTCTATTACCCTAGGTACTTCAACAGCTTTAGAATGAAGAGTATGCAAGCCCCTTTGGTATTTTGGATAATCTATCCAACGTCTGTCAAATCTCAAGTTCGGGTGCAAATCTTCCAAGTGCATATCTGAAAATGTCATAACTGGATGAGGTATATCTTGTTTGTAGTAGTTATCCACCTCCTGTTGTTCCGCATTCTCAGCAGGAGCATTGCGAGCTTGGGATGAAGATTCACCCCTTTCAGTCTGCAAAACACATCAAACACAATTTTTGTGCATCCAAATATGCATTAGTGTCAGCAAAATCATCAATCAAAATAATTACAATGACGTTCAATTTATATCAAACTTAAGCTCATTTTCATATTTTTATCAAATCTACACTTTTTCAAATAAGCATATACGAAAATGTTTGCCAAGTTCATAAGCATTTAACTCAAATAACATGTCAAAATAATCATTACTAGCAATTAAACAAGTTTCAAATGGCATTATCTCTCAAAAATCAAGTTCATGAATTTTAGACTTGAAAAAGTCCACTTTAATTCTCAAAATCATGCTTAGGCTCAAAGTTTGGATCATTTAACTACCTAAACATGTTACACTACTTAATTTAGCAACAATTCATGACAAAAATCGATCATAACCTGTTTATATCAAAAAGCCTCAAATTGCTCAAGAACACAAACCCTAGATTTCTCAAAATTTGAAGTTTAAGGCTTCTAATCATGTTAAATAGCATCAATCTAGGTTATATAAGCATAATACACAAGCAATTTAAGCATAATTACACTAAAAAGTATCAAAATCGAATTGGGGAAAAAATTGCTCAAGAACACTAATTTTTGGATTAAATGGTGTTTAGGTGTAGAAATTTACCGTTTTCCTTGAGTAATTCCTTGATAACATCCTTCTCAACATGATTTTAGTAAAAGATTTGATGATTTTTGGTGAAAAAATTCGATTTTTGTGTGATTTTTCGGGTATTTTGTTCGCAGTTTTTGTGTGTGGTGTGTGGACTGATCAGTTCCAGCGATTTTATTTTTTTTCTGTATTTTGGTCTCTCCGCGAGTCGCGGCGTTTGGCAGTTTCAAATACCGTGAGTTGCGGTGTTTGTTTGTTTTTTGTTTTTTTTATATAAGCCTTAACTTATAAAACAAATATAAAATAAATTTAAAATTTTGTTTTCCTTTGTTTTAGGACGAGGTCGTTTCGCATCGATGTCCTAGTCCGTCCTTCGACAAAATTTTAAAATTTGTCTTTTTGTAGCGATTGTTTTAAAAGCTAAGATTTTTGGGTTTTTTTTTAGTGTTTTTGGCATACTTTAATTCAATAAGTTTAAAAATAATGATAATAAAAGTTCTCGTCCCTCCCTCGGGTAAAGCAATTTCGGTTCAAAGACCAAGTCTTCAACTTACAACGAATTTTAAAAATCATATTTTTAACTTAACGAAATAAAGTAAATTTTTGTTTTTAAATTCACACCAAACTTAAATTTAAAATGCATAAAATTAAAAATTCACACCAAACTTAATTAAAAATTCATATTATAAATTTACACCAAACTTATATTTAATTTTGTTGTTATACATTCAAACTTATATTAAAAATATTAAAAATTTTCAAATATTGACAAACTTAAACATATTGATCTTACAAAGTTCACAATATTAATTTAAGATTTATATATTAATTTTAAAAATATGGTAAAAATAAAATTAAAAATCTTTTTGGCTTTTATCCCACTTTAATCAATCAAATATTATCAAAAATATGCGCCCCTCTTTTCGGTAAAGTAATTTCGGTTTCATGACCTAATTTAACTCATGACGAATTTTTGAAATATTTTGGTTTGATTGATTAAAGATATTTATACCTTAAGAATAAACGTTAAATTTCGCAGTGATGTAATAAATTTTTGTATGATATCAATAATTTCGGTCGCCAAACCTAATTTTATCGAATACCAATTTAATACTTTATAGCGAACAAATTAGCGTTTATTATCAAAAGGTTAAAAATGAAAATAAAAAAATAAAAACTGTACAGACTTACCTGTGAGATAGTATTTGAAATGTCCCGTTCTTATTGATTAAAAACGTTCCATATTAATTAATTTCGTTGCGAGGTTTTGACCTCTATATGAGACGTTTTTCAAAGACTGCATTCATTTTAAAACAAACCATAACCTTTATTTCATCAATAAAGGTTTAAAAAGCTTTACGTAGATTATCAAATAATGATAATCTAAAATATCCTGTTTACACACGACCATTACATAATGGTTTACAATACAAATATGTTACAACAAAATAAGTTTCTTGAATGCAGTTTTTACACAATATCATACAAGCATGGACTCCAAATCTCGTCCTTATTTAAGTATGCAACAGCAGAAGCTCTTAATAATCACCTGAGAATAAACATGCTTAAAACGTCAAAAAAAAATGTTGGTGAGTTATAGGTTTAACCTATATATATCAAATCATAATAATAGACCACAAGATTTCATATTTCAATACACATCCCATACATAGAGATAAAAATCATTCATATGGTGAACACCTGGTAACCGACATTAACAAGATGCATATATAAGAATATCCCCATCATTCCGGGACACCCTTCGGATATGATATAAATTTCGAAGTACTAAAGCATCCGGTACTTTGGATGGGGTTTGTTAGGCCCAATAGATCTGTCTTTAGGATTCGCGTCAATTAGGGTGTCTGTTCCCTAATTCTTAGATTACCAGACTTAATAAAAAGGGGCATATTCGATTTCGATAATTCAACCATAGAATGTAGTTTCACGTACTTGTGTCTATTTTGTAAATCATTTCTAAAACCTGCATGTATTCTCATCCCAAAAATATTAGATTTTAAAAGTGGGACTATAACTCACTTTTACAGATTTTTACTTCGTCGAGAAGTAAGACTTGGCCACTGCTGATTCACGAACCTATAACAATATATACATATATATTAAAGTATGTTCAAAATATATTTACAACACTTTTAATATATTTTGATGTTTTAAGTTTATTAAGTCAGCTGTCCTCGTTAGTAACCTACAACTAGTTGTCCACAGTTAGATGTACAGAAATAAATCTATAAATATTATCTTGAATCAATCCACGACCCAGTGTATACGTATCTCAGTATTGATCACAACTCAAACTATATATATTTTGGAATCAACCTCAACCCTGTATAGCTAACTCCAACATTCACATATAGAGTGTCTATGGTTGTTCCGAAATATATATAGATGTGTCGACATGATAGGTCGAAACATTGTATACGTGTCTATGGTATCTCAAGATTACATAATATATAATACAAGTTGATTATGTTATGGTTGGAATAGATTTGTTACCAATTTTCACGTAGCTAAAATGAGAAAAATTATCCAATCTTGTTTTACCCATAACTTCTTCATTTTAAATCCGTTTTGAGTGAATCAAATTGCTATGGTTTCATATTAAACTCTATTTTATGAATCTAAACAGAAAAGTATAGGTTTATAGTCGGAAAAATAAGTTACAAGTCATTTTTGTAAAGGTAGTCATTTCAGTCGAAAGAACGACGTCTAGATGACCATTTTAGAAAACATATTTCCACTTTGAGTTTAACCATAATTTTTGGATATAGTTTCATGTTCATAATAAAAATCATTTTCTCAGAATAACAACTTTTAAATCAAAGTTTATCATAGTTTTTAATTAACTAACCCAAAACAGCCCGCGGTGTTACTACGACGGCGTAAATCCGGTTTTACGGTGTTTTTCGTGTTTCCAGATTTTAAATCATTAAGTTAGCATATCATATAGATATAGAACATGTGTTTAGTTAATTTTAAAAGTCAAGTTAGAAGGATTAACTTTTGTTTGCGAACAAGTTTAGAATTAACTAAACTATGTTCTAGTGATTACGAGTTTAAACCTTCGAATAAGATAGTTTTATATATATGAATCGAATGATGTTATGAACATCATTACTACCTCAAGTTTAGTAGGTAAACCTACTGGAAGTGATAAGAAATGATCTAGCTTCAAAGGATCTTGAATGGCTTGAAAGTTCTTGAAGTAGGATCATGACACAAAAACAAGTTCAAGTAAGATTTTTACTCGAATTAAGATAGTTTATAGTTATAGAAATTGAATCAAAGTTTGAATATGAATATTACCTTGAATAAGAAAGATAACCTACTGTATATAACAAAGGTTTCTTGATCTTAGATGATTACTTGGAATGGATTAGAAAGCTTGGAAGTAAATTAGTAAACTTGAAGGGATTTTTGAAGTGTTCTTGAAGTGTTCTTCCTATGATGATTATAGCTTGATTCTTGAAGTGATTTTTGATGAAGATGATGATTAACTACTGGAAAAATACGTTCATAATAGTGTGTGTGTGTTGAGAGAGAATTAGAAAGAGAATTGGAAGTGAAATGGAGTGAATGATGAGTGGTAATTGGTGAGTGGTGAGTGGGGTTAAAAGGAGTTCTAGTTAGTTGACTAGCTCATGGTAGAAGTTAAAATTGATTAGTCATACATGACATAATCAAGAGTGGAATCCCATGCTAGTTCCTATTGGTATATACCCATAGTAAGTACATTTTGAAGCTGTGTATAATACGGGTAAGAATACGACTAGAATTCTTGATGAAAGAAAAGAATGAGAAAGTAACTGTAACCATTTTCGTTAAGTATGAGTGTTTTGATATATGTCTTGAAGTCTTCCAAAAGTATTTTAATACATCTAAATACACTACATGTATATACATTTTAACTGAGTCGTTAAGTCATCGTTAGTCGTTACATGTAAGTGTTGTTTTGAAACCTTTAAGTTAACGATCTCAATTAATGTTGTTAACCCATTGTTTATTATATCTAATGAGATGTTAAATTATTATATTATCATGATATTATGATATATTAATATATCTTAATATGATATATATACATTTAAATGTCGTTACAACGATAATCGTTACATATATGTCTCGTTTCGAAATCCTTAAGTTAGTAGTCTTGTTTATATGTATATAACTCATTGTTAATATACTTATGGAGATACTTACTTATCATAATCTCATGTTAACCATATGTATATCCATATATATATCGTCATGTCGTTTTTACAAGTTTTAACGTTCGTAAATAGCCGGTCAACTTGGGTGGTCAATTGTCTATATGAAATATATTTCAATTAATCAAGTCTTAACAAGTTTGATTGCTTAACATGTTGGAAACATTTAATCATGTAAATATCAATCTCAATTAATATATATAAACATGGAAAAGTTCGGGTCACTACAGTATTCTTAGTGATATGACCTATCCCACTCATAAGATAGTCGGTTTAATTGGTTTTCCATAGCTACAAAGGCGTAACCTCGAGCATTTAGTGTTTTTTCTTCTAAACATATGAACGGTCCGTCTCTGTATAAAGTAACAAATTCGGTGTTTGAATAGGTTTGATTATTTGAACATTTACCTCCATGTGACCATTTTCCGCATTTGTGACATCTTTCAAGGTGTCGTGCTCTTCTTTTCGCTGCGGATTTTGATTTTCCTTTAACAAATTGTAACTTATTATCTTCGCATCTGGATTCTTTTCTTACTCTGTCCAATCTTTCTCTGATTACTGATACTATTTCACTCGGAAGTGTGTCATTATTACGTTTAGTGATCAAAGCGTGTAGCATTAGACCATGGTTTAGTTCACAGGCAGTCTTAATTTCGTAAAAACCTAAAAAAAATAAAAATTCAGAATGGGGGGAGAAGACTAGTTCTTTAGGGTCTGCTAGGGAAAGACCATTCGGGTTCCATTTTCAAGAACTACACGAAAACAGAAAATCTAACTCTAACAGAAATACATATTATCCTTTAAAAGACTTGATTCTCCCCACACTTAGTTAGCTGTGGTATCGAAATTGTGATTAACTTCATTGTCAACTTCCATTGGACTATCTATGTAATGTTTAACTCTGTGACCATTAACCTTAAATTCAATCCCATTTGAATTTATTAATTCTATTGTTCCGTATGGGAAAACTCTTTTGACTATGAATGGTCCAGACCATCTTGATTTCAATTTTCGAGGAAATAGCTTGAATCGTGAATTGAAAAGAAGAACTCTGTCTCCTTCTTTAAATTCTTTTGAACTTCTGATTCTTTTATCATGCCATTTCTGAAATGTCCCGTTCTTATTGATTAAAAACGTTCCATATTAATTGATTTCGTTGCGAGGTTTTGACCTCTATATGAGACGTTTTTCAAAGACTGCATTCATTTTAAAACAAACCATAACCTTTATTTCATCAATAAAGGTTTAAAAAGCTTTACGTAGATTATCAAATAATGATAATCTAAAATATCCTGTTTACACACGACCATTACATAATGGTTTACAATACAAATATGTTACAACAAAATAAGTTTCTTGAATGCAGTTTTTACACAATATCATACAAGCATGGACTCCAAATCTTGTCCTTATTTAAGTATGCGACAGCGGAAGCTCTTAATAATCACCTGAGAATAAACATGCTTAAAACGTCAACAAAAATGTTGGTGAGTTATAGGTTTAACCTATATATATCAAATCGTAACAATAGACCACAAGATTTCATATTTCAATACACATCCCAAACATAGAGATAAAAATCATTCATATGGTGAACACCTGGTAACCGACATTAACAAGATGCATATATTTAAGAATATCCCCATCATTCCGGGACACCCTTCGGATATGATATAAATTTCAAAGTACTAAAGCATCCGGTACTTTGGATGGGGTTTGTTAGGCCCAATAGATCTATCTTTAGGATTCGCGTCAATTAGGGTGTCTGTTCCCTAATTCTTAGATTACCAGACTTAATAAAAAGGGGCATATTCGATTTCGATAATTCAACCATAGAATGTAGTTTCACGTACTTGTGTCTATTTTGTAAATCATTTATAAAACCTGCATGTATTCTCATCCCAAAAATATTAGATTTTAAAAATGGGACTATAACTCACTTTCACAGATTTTTACTTCGTCGGGAAGTAAGACTTGGCCACTGGTTGATTCACGAACCTATAACAATATATACATATATATCAAAGTATGTTCAAAATATATTTACAACACTTTTAATACATTTTGATGTTTTAAGTTTATTAAGTCAGCTGTCCTTGTTAGTAACCTACAACTAGTTGTCCACAGTTAGATGTACAGAAATAAATCGATAAATATTATCTTGAATCAATCCATGACCCAGTGTATACGTATCTCAGTATTGATCACAACTCAAACTATACATATTTTGGAATCAACCTCAACCCTGTATAGCTAACTCCAACATTCACATATAGAGTGTCTATGGTTGTTCCGAAATATATATAGATGTGTCGACATGATAGGTCGAAACATTGTATACGTGTCTATGGTATCTCAAGATTACATAATATACAATACAAGTTGATTAAGTTATGGTTGGAATATATTTGTTACCAATTTTCACGTAGCTAAAATGAGAAAAATTATCCAATCTTGTTTTACCCATAACTTCTTCATTTTAAATCCGTTTTGAGTGAATCAAATTGCTATGGTTTCATATTGAACTATATTTTATGAATCTAAACAGAAAAAGTATAGGTTTATAGTCGGAAAAATAAGTTACAAGTCGTTTTTGTAAAGGTAGTCATTTCAGTCGAAAGAACGACGTCTAGATGACCATTTTAGAAAACATACTTCCACTTTTAGTTTAACCATAATTTTTGGATATAGTTTCATGTTCATAATAAAAATCATTTTCTCAGAATAACAACTTTTAAATCAAAGTTTATCATAGTTTTTAATTAACTAACCCAAAACAGCCCGCGGTGTTACTACGACGGCGTAAATCCGGTTTTACGGTGTTTTTCGTGTTTCCAGGTTTTAAATCATTAAGTTAGCATATCATATAGATATAGAACATGTGTTTAGTTGATTTTAAAAGTCAAGTTAGAAGGATTAACTTTTGTTTGCGAACAAGTTTAGAATTAACTAAACTATGTTCTAGTGATTACAAGTTTAAACCTTCGAATAAGATAGCTTTATATGTATGAATCGAATGATGTTATGAACATCATTACTACCTTAAGTTCCTTGGATAAACCTACTGGAAAAGAGAAAAATGGATCTAGCTTCAACGGATCCTTGGATGGCTCG
Source organism: Rutidosis leptorrhynchoides (assembly GCF_046630445.1). NCBI lineage: Eukaryota > Viridiplantae > Streptophyta > Magnoliopsida > Asterales > Asteraceae > Rutidosis > Rutidosis leptorrhynchoides. The sequence continues at coordinate 81,510,659 of NC_092340.1, read as the reverse complement.
AAGTTCTTGAAGCAGAATCATGACACGAAAACAAGTTCAAGTAAGATCATCACTTGAAATAAGATTGTTATAGTTATAGAAATTGAACCAAAGTTTGAATATGATTATTACCTTGTATTAGAATGATAACCTACTGTAAGAAACAAAGATTTCTTGAGGTTGGATGATCACCTTACAAGATTGGAAGTGAGCTAGCAAACTTGAAAGTATTCTTGATTTTATGTAACTAGAACTTGTAGAATTTATGAAGAACACTTAGAACTTGAAGATAGAACTTGAGAGAGATTAATTAGATGAAGAAAATTGAAGAATGAAAGTGTTTTTAGGTGTTTTTGGTCGTTGGTGTATGGATTAGATATAAAGGATATGTAATTTTGTTTTCATGTAAATAAGTCATGAATGATTACTCATATTTTTGTAATTTTATGAGATATTTCATGCTAGTTGCCAAATGATGGTTCCCACATGTGTTAGGTGACTCACATGGGCTGCTAAGAGCTGATCATTGGAGTGTATATACCAATAGTACATACATCTAAAAGCTGTGCATTGTACGAGTACGAATACGGGTGCATACGAGTAGAATTGTTGATGAAACTGAACGAGGATGTAATTGTAAGTATTTTTGTTAAGTAGAAGTATTTTGATAAGTGTATTGAAGTCTTTCAAAAGTGTATAAATACATATTAAAACACTACATGTATATACATTTTAACTGAGTCGTTAAGTCATCGTTAGTAGTTACATGTAAATGTTGTTTTGAAACCTTTAGGTTAACGATCTTGTTGAATGTTGTTAACCCATTGTTTATTATAACAAATGAGATGTTAAATTGTTATATTATCATGATATTATGATATATAATATATCTTAGTATGATATATATACAGTTAAATGTCGTTACAACGATAATCGTTACATATATGTCTCGTTTAAAAATCATTAAGTTAGTAGTCTTGTTTTTACATATGTAGTTCATTGTTAATATACTTAATGATATGTTTACTTATCATAGTATCATGTTAACTATATATATATATCCATATATATGTCATCATATAGTTTTTACAAGTTTTAACGTTCGTGAATCACCGGTCAACTTGGGTGGTCAATTGTCTATATGAAACATATTTCAATTAATCAAGTCTTAACAAGTTTGATTGCTTAACATGTTGGAAACATTTAATCATGTAAATATCAATCTCAATTAATATATATAAACATGGAAAAGTTCGGGTCACTACAATTTCTTCGTTCTTTCCTTATAGATTAACGAATTTTCGTATGCTTCATGTCTTAATTCTTCTAATTCGTTTAGTTGACTTAACCGTAAACGTCCAGCTTCATGTAAGTCGAGATTACATGTCTTCAAAGCCCAAAATGCTTTGTGTTCAATTTCTACTGGAAGATGACATGCTTTTCCATAAACGAGTCTAAAAGTTGTGGTTCCAATTGGAGTTTTGTAGGTTGTTCTAAAAGCCCAGAGTGCATCCTCTAATTTAATGGACCATTCCTTCGGATTTGATCCTACGGTTTTTTCTAGAATATGTTTTAAAGCTCGGTTGGTATTTTCAACTTGTCCACTTGTTTGTGGATGATATGCGGTGGAGATTTTATGAGTTACTCCATATCTTTTGAGAACTTTCTCAAGTTGATTATTACAGAAATGAGTTCCCCGATCACTTATTAAAGCTTTCGGTGTTCCAAACCTTGCAAAAAGACGTTTTAAAAAGTTGACTACAACTCGTGCATCGTTAGTTGGGAGAGCTTGTGCTTCCGCCCATTTAGATACATAATCAATGGCTACGAGAATATATAGATTATTATGAGATTTTGGAAATGGACCCATAAATTCAATACCCCAAATGTCAAATACTTCACATACTTGAATGACATTTTGTGGCATTTCATCACGTTGACTTATTTTTCTGGCCCTTTGACAAGCATCACAGGATTTGCAAAGAAGGTGTGCGTCTTTGTAAATTGTAGGCCAATAGAATCCAGCATCATAAATTTTTCTTGCTGTTAGTTGAGGCCCATAATGCCCTCCTGTTGGTCCTGTGTGACAATGGTTTAAAATTTTACTAGCTTCATCTCCGAATACACATCGGTGTATTATTCCATCTGGACAACTTTTAAATAGATGTGGATCTTCCCAGAAATAGTGTTTTATATCACTGAAGAATTTCTTTCGTTTTTGGTACGACAATCCTTTTTCAAGGAATCCACATACTAAATAGTTTGCATAGTCTGCAAACCATGGAATTTCATTATATTCTATCTTCAATAGATATTCATCAGGAAAGTTGTCTTGTATGGCCGATTCATTTAGAACTTCTAATTCGGGATTTTCAAGACGAGAAAGATGATCAGGATTTTCTGCTCCTTTTTTATCTCGGATTTCAATATCGAACTCTTGTAAGAGTAAGATCCAACGGATTAATCTTGGTTTATCATCTTGTTTCGAAAATAGGTATCTAAGAGCAGAATGGTCGGTATAGACCACCGTTTTTGCTAGAACGAGATATGAACGAAATTTGTCAAAAGCAAAGACAATAGCAAGGAGTTCTTTTTCAGTAGTTGTATAGTTCGTTTGTGCTCCTTGTAATGTTTTACTTGCATAATATATAGGTTGAAATCGTTTTAAAATCCTTTGTCCTAAAACGGCTCCCATTGCAAAATCACTTGCATCCCACATTAGTTCAAATGGTAGATTCCAATTTGGTGTTATCATGATCGGCGCGTTAGTGAGTTTCTCTTTAAGAATATTAAAAGATTTGATGCATTCATCTGAAAAGATGAATGGAGCATCCTTTTCTAGGAGTTTATTCATAGGAGTGACAATTTTAGAAAAATCTTTTATGAAACGTCGGTAAAAACCGGCATGCCCTAGAAAACTCCTAACTCCTCTAACATTGGTGGGATGTGAAAGTTTAGCAATTACATCTACTTTAGCTCTATCCACTTCAATTCCTTCCTTTGAGATTTTATGTCCAAGAACAATGCCTTCTTTAACCATGAAATGGCATTTCTCCCAATTAAGTACTAGATTTGATTGTTCGCATCTAATCAGCATTCGTTTAAGATTAGCTAAACATGATTCAAATGTATCACCGAAGACTAAAAGTCATCCATGAAAACTTCCATGCATTCTTCTATCATGTCGTGAAAAATCGCCATCATACACCTTTGAAAGGCTGCAGGGGCGTTGCAAAGTCCAAATGGCATGCGTTTGTAAGCAAAAGTACCATAAGGGCACGTAAATGTGGTTTTCTCTTGATCTTCGGGTGCTATTGGAATTTGAAAATATCCGGAAAAACCATCTAGAAAACAATAGTAACTGTTTCCGGCTAGCCTTTCCAACATTTGATCAATGAAAGGTAAGGGAAAGTGATCTTTTCTGGTGGCGTCATTTAATTTTCTATAATCAATACATACACGCCATCCTGTTACAGTCCTAGTAGGAATAAGCTCATTTTTCTCATTTGTGATAACAGTCATGCCACCCTTCTTAGGCACGCATTGAACTGGGCTTACCCATGGACTATCAGAAATTGGATAAATTAGACCTGCATCTAGCAGTTTAATAATTTCTTTTTTAACAACATCTTGCATATTAGGATTTAGTCTTCGTTGGCGTTGCACATACGTTTTATTACCTTCTTCCATAAGGATTTTATGTGTGCAATACGAAGGACTTATTCCTTAATATCATGAATCTTCCATGCAATGGCTGGTTTATGAGTTTTCAACACAGAAATGAGTTGAGATTTTTCATTTTCAGTAAGAGAAGACGATATTATTACAGGTAATTCAGATTCACCATGTAAATAAGCGTATTCCAAATGGTTTGGAAGTGGCTTTAATTCTAATGTCAGTGGTTCTTCTATCAATGATTTATATCAATATCTGTCTTCTTCTTTTAGCATTTGAATTTCTTCTGTTGTTGGTTCATATCCATTTGCTATTAGTGTAGCTAACATTTCAGCTTCATCAATTTGTTCAGTTCCTTCTCCTAAAGAACATTCTCCTGTTCCTTGTAATTCTGGAAATTCTTCCAACAATTCTGCATGTGAATCTATAGTTTGAATATAATAACATGTATCATCTGCAGATTGCGGTTGTTGCATTGCTCTATCAATTGAAAAGGTAACACTCTCGTCCTCTATACTTAGGGTCAGTTTCTTACCAAACACGTCTATCATTGCTTTAGCCGTGTTTAAGAATGGTCTTCCTAATATGAGAGGAACTTGAGAATCTTCTTCCATGTCCAGAACAACAAAATCTACTGGAAATACTAAAGTACCAACTTTAACTAGCATGTTCTCCATTATCCCTCTAGGATATTTTATTGATCGATCTGCTAGTTGTATGATTATTCTTGTTGGTTTCAATTCTCCAAGGTCTAGTTTAGCGTATAGTGAATACGGCATTAAATTTATACTAGCACCTAAGTCTGCCAATGCTTCTATTGAACTAAGACTACCCAGAAAACATGGAATTGTGAAACTTCCTGGATCAGATAATTTTTTTGGTATCTTATTCAACAGCACTGCTGAACAATTAGCATTCATAGTAACGGCCGAGAGTTCTTCCATTTTCTTTCTATTTGAGATTAGATCTTTCAGAAATTTAGCATATCTAGGCATTCCTGAAATCACATCAATGAAAGGAGGATTTACATTTATTTGTTTAAACATATCCAAGAATTTGGATTGCTCGGCTTCAAGTTTTTCTTTTTTCATTTTACTCGGGTAAGGAAGTGGTGGTTGGTATGGTTTAACATAAGGTTTATCCTTAGCTGTGTTATTTTCATTAACCTTTTCAACTACCGGTTCTTTTTCCTTATCTTGATCAGGTTGTGGTTCTTGTGGAGTAGGAATAGCTTCATCAGAAGTTACAGGTATTTCAGGTGGTTTAAGTGTTGTACCACTTCTTGTGGTAATGGCTTTAGCTGTTTCATTCCGGGGGTTAGCATTTGTATCACTAGGTAAACTTCCCGGTTTTCTTTCACCTATTAACCTTGCTAGGTTACTTACTTCTTGTTCCAAGTTTTGAATAGAAGCTTGTTGATTTCTAAATGCTTGAGCATTTTGTTCATTAGTTTGTTTTTGAGATGTGAAAAACTGCGTTTGAGTTTCAACTAGCTTTGTCATCATATCTTCTAAATTCGGCTTTTTATCATCGGTTTGTGGTGGTTTGTTTTGAAAATTAGGTCTTTGCTGGTTGTAAGTATTGTTGGATACTTGTTGATTGCTAGGACCTTGTTAGTTGTTGTATGGAATATTTCTGTTATAGTTCTGATTTTGATTGTAAATAGGTCTTGGCGGTTGATAATTATTATGATAATTATTTCCAGGCCTTCGGTTTATGTATGAAATATTCTCTCTTTATTCCATTGTTAGTTCAATACTAAGACAATCTTTTGTCAAATGTGGTCCTCCACACTGCTCACAACTAATTCGTATTGAGTGAATATCTTTAGTCATCTTTTCCATTCGTCTCTCCACAACATCTATCTTTGCGGAAATGGAATCTAAGTCATGGATAGAATCGGCTCTAGCTGCTTTAGATAATCTAATGATATCTTTTTCTTAGTGCCACTCATGTGAGTGGGAAGCAGTGTTATCAATAATTTTGTAAGCATCAGTTTCGGTTTTCTTCATAATAGAACCACCAGCTGCTATATCTATGTCTTTTCTTGTAGTGATGTCGCATCCTTGGTAGAATATTTGTACTATTTGACAGGTGTCTAAACCATGTTGCGGACATCCTCTTAATAACTTTCCAAATCTTGTCCATGCCTCATATAGAGTTTCATTTGGTTTCTGTGTGAACGTAACAATTTCTCCTTGAAGTCTTACGGCTTTAGATGCCGGAAAGAATTGTTTAAGAAATTTTTCAACTAAAATGTCCCATGTATCGATCGCCCCTTCAGGTAACGATTCCAACCAATCTTTGGCTTCTCCCTTTAAAGTCCAGGGAAATAACATGAGATATATCTATTCATCCTCCACTTCTCGGATTTTAAATAGAGTGCAGATCCTATTAAAGGTACGAAGATGTTCATTTGGATCTTCCTTCGGTGCACCACTAAATTGGCATTGATTAGTCACCATATGTAGAATTTGTCCTTTGATTTCATAATCTGGCGCATTAATGTCCGGATGAGTAATTGCGTGACCTTGGCCAGTGCGTTTAGCTCTCATTCGGTCTTCCATACTTAAAGGTTCCAGATTCTCCATAATTGAATTTGTTGAATCGGAATCACTAGAGGATTCTGATTTAATGGTTCGTTCCTCAACAATCTCTGTTTGAATGATTGGTGGTTCCGGAGGAAAAATTAATGGTTCAGGATCTACGAATTGTCCCTGAATATTATCCGGATTCTCAATTGTGAGGCCGGGTTCAAAAAATGGATTATCGGAAATTTGAATTGGAGTACTTGGTCGGCTGGATGACGATTCTAAAGGAAAATCAACGGCGATAATATTTGCTAGATGTCTTGATCTAGTTACAGGTGGTGAACGTACAAAAGGTGGTGAACGTCTTGCTCGATGCATTCACTGTATATCCTATTAGTTTTTAAAAGGAAAGAAAAATTATATAAGTTATCCAATTAATAGACTTTTCTGATTTTGCCCACGTTTCGAATAGCCAAAAGATGCAGCAGAGGGGCAGGATTCGTTTGGTCTCAATATAATTGAGGACTGTTTGGCTCCAATAACCCGGTCCACGTACAAATCCAACTATTACTACGAACCAGAAAATTTTGATGTCTATCAATTTAACCACTTAAAATAAATTTTCGTAATTTTAAGAAATTTAGATAAGAAGTAGAATAAAAATCTATGTCCTAAAAACTAGAATAGCGAGAAATAAGAAAGAAAAAGAGCGCGTCGAAAAAGGTCGAAAAATAAAAGGCGTCAAAAAATACGAAAGAAAAAAAATGACTTTAAAACTTAAAAACACTCGACTAACCCAACCTTATTACTACCACTAACTTAAAATTATAATCGCAAATTGAGATTACTAATTGGAATGATAATTGATACATAGGTAAAAGGCGTCTAAAAATATTAAAGCTTACAAGTAAAACTATATCCCAAATGGAAATAACTTAAAAAGAAACTAAAACTTAAAAAGGCGTCGCAAAATTCTAAAGCACTTAAATCTTAGTCTAAAGAAAAGGCACTTAAGGGATTTTACGGCAAAGCCTAAAAATCTAGAAGTAAAAATAACTATGGCAAAAACTATGTTTAAAACTAAAAACTAGCGAAAAACACAAATATTACGTTAAAACAATTAAAAAGGGACAAAATATAAAAATATACTAAAAGTTGTAAAAAGTACAATTTTTATAAAAATATTATTTTTATATTATTTATTTATTAAGAGTGTTAATTTTATAATTTATTCAAATTAATTAAACTAAATATACAAATTAAATAAATAAACTAAACTTAATTAATTAAAAATTAAAACCTAATTAGGGTTTTTAATTAATAATAATAATAATAATAATTACGTAATTAATGCGAAATTAGGGTTCTGTGTAACTCGTGTCAGACGGCTCCGTGAGTTGCGGTATTCCAGGAAAAAAACTCCGCGAGTCGCGTGGATCGAAATTTCAGATGACAGGCTGTTTCATTTCAGTTTTTCGACGTAATTAATTTTTTTTAATTAATATATTTATATAATTTAAATAAAACTTATCTTAAAAAAAACTAAAATAGAAATAAAATACTTTATAATTTTATAAATAAAAATCTTAAAACTAGATTTATATATATATATATATATATATTTTTTTTCGGTTTTTGATTTTATGTTTTAAATAAAAACAAAATATTTAAATAAAACTTATATTTTTATAAAATAAAAATAAAGAAACTTTATAAAACTTAAATATTTAACAAAATCTTAAAAATATTATATTTTTGTTTTTCTTTTTATGTTTTCGAATATTTAAAACGTATTTTTACAAAAGCGTCTTTTTATAAAAGTAAACTAAAAATAAATTTTTTTTTATATATTTATTAGCGTTGCGCTTCCGGCTTTTAAGCTATATTGTCCCCGGCAGCGGCGCCAAAAATACTTGATGTTATGCGAGGTGTATATAAAATAGCTTATATTTTACAAGGAAATACTATTAAATATGATACAATTTTACACAAGATATTAATTTATTTATAGAATGGATATACTTAAACCTTTTTACAACACTTATGTAGTGACCCGAACTTTTCCATGTTTATATATATATTAAATAAAATTGTTATTTACATGATTAAGTGTTTCCAACATGTTAAGCAATCAAACTTGTTAAGACTTGATTAATTGAAATAGGTTTCATATAGACAATTGACCACCCATGTTGACCGGTGATTCACGAACGTTAAAACTTGTAAAAACTATACGATGACATATATATGGTTATATATATAGTTAACATGATTTTATTATAAGTATGTATCTCATTAGGTATTTTAACAATGAGTTATATACATAAAAATGAGACTATTAATTTAAGAAACTCGAAAACGATATATATAAAGGTTAGCGTTATAACAACGTCTTACTAGGTACATATGAATCATATTAAGATATTGATACACTTGGTTAATTATGTTAAATGATAAGTAAATATATTATTAAGTGTATTAACAATGAAATACATATGTAAAAATAAGACTACTAACTTAATGATTTCGAAACGAGACATATATGTAACGATTATCGTTGTAACGACATTTAACTGTATATATATCATACTAAGATATATTATATATCATAATATCATGATAATATAACAATTTAACATCTCATTTGTTATAATAAACAATGGGTTAACAACATTCAACAAGATCGTTAACCTAAAGGTTTCAAAACAACATTTACATGTAACTACTAACGATGACTTAACGACTCAGTTAAAATGTATATACATGTAGTGTTTTAATATGTATTCATACACTTTTAAAAGAATTCAAGACACTTATCAAAATACTTCTACTTAACAAAAATGCTTACAATTACATCCTCGTTCAGTTTCATCAACAATTCTACTCGTATGCACTCGTATTCGTACTCGTACAATACACAGCTTTTAGATGTATGTACTATTGGTATATACACTCCAATGATCAGCTCTTAGCAGCCCATGTGAGTCACCTAACACATGTGGGAACCATCATTTGGCAACTAGCATGAAATATCTCATAAAATTACAAAAATATGAGTAATCATTCATGACTTATTTACATGAAAACAAAATTACATATCCTTTATATCTAATCCATACACCAACGACTAAAAACACCTACAAACACTTTAATTCTTCAATTTTCTTCATCTAATTGATCTCTCTCAAGTTCTATCTTCAAGTTCTAAGTGTTCTTCATAAATTCCAAAAGTTCTAGTTTCATAAAATCAAGAATACTTCCAAGATTGCAAGTTTACTTCCACGTTTTCTAAATCCATTCCAAGTAATCATCCAAGATCAAGAAACCTTTGTTACTTACAGTAGGTTATCTTTCTAATACAAGGTAATAATCATATTCAAACTTTAATTCAATTTCTATAACTATAACAATCTTATTTCGAGTGGAAATCTTACTTGAAATTGTTTTCGTGTCATGATTCTGCTTCAAGAACTTTCAAGCCATCCAAGGATCCTTTGAAGCTAGATCTATTTTTCTCATTTCCAGTAGGTTTATTCAAGGAACTTTAGGTAGTAATTATGTTCATAACATCATTCTATTCATACATATAAAGCTATCTTATTCGAAGGTTTAAACTTGTAATCACTAGAACATAGTTTAGTTAATTCTAAACTTGTTCGCAAATAAAAGTTAATCCTTCTAACTTGACTTTTAAAATCAACTAAACACATGTTCTATATCTATATGATATGATAACTTAATGATTTAAAACCTGGAAACACGAAAAATACCGTAAAACCGGATTTACGCCGTGGTAGTAACACCGCGGGCTGTTTTAGGTTAGTTAATTAAAAACTATGATAAACTTTGATTTAAAAGTTGTTATTCTGGAAAAATGATTTTTATTATGAACATGAAACTATATCCAAAAGATATGGTTAAACTCAAAGTGGAAGTATGTTTTCTAAAATGGTCATCTAGACGTCGTTCTTTCGACTGAAATGACTACCTTTATAAAAACGACTTGTAACTTATTTTTCCGACTATAAATCTATACTTTTTCTGTTTAGATTCATAAAATAGAGTTCAATATAAAATCATAGCAATTTGATTCACTCAAAACGGATTTAAAATGAAGAAGTTATGGGTAAAACAAGATTGGATAATTTTTCTCATTTTAGCTACGTGAAAATTGGTAACAAATCTATTCCAACCATAACTTAATCAACTTGTATTGTATATTATGTAATCTTGAGATACCATAGACATGTATACAATGTTTCAACCTATCATGTCGACACATCTATATATATTTCGGAACAACCATAGACACTCTATATGTGAATGTTGGAGTTAGCTATACAGGGTTGAGGTTGATTCCAAAATATATATAGTTTGAGTTGTGATCAATACTGAGATACATATACACTGGGTCGTGGATTGATTCAAGATAATATTTATCGATTTATTTCTGTACATCTAACTGTGGACAACTAGTTGTAGGTTACTAACGAGGGCAGCTGACTTAATAAACTTAAAACATCAAAATATATTAAAAGTGTTGTAAATATATTTTAAACATACTTTGATATATATGTATATATTATTATAGGTTCGTGAATCAACCAGTGGCCAAGTCTTACTTCCCGACGAAGTAAAAATCTGTGAAAGTGAGTTATAGTCCCACTTTTAAAATCTAATATTTTTGGGATGAGAATACATGCAGGTTTTATAAATGATTTACAAAATAGACACAAGTACGTGAAACTACATTCTATGGTTGAATTATCGAAATCGAATATGCCCCTTTTTATTAAGTCTGGTAATATAAGAATTAGGGAACAGACACCCTAATTGACGCGAATCCTAAAGATAGATCTATTGGTCCTAACAAACCCCATCCAAAGTACCGGATGCTTTAGTACTTCGAAATTTATATCATATCCGAAGGGTGTCCCGGAATGATGGGGATATTCTTATATATGCATCTTGTTAATGTCGGTTACCAGGTGTTCACCATATGAATGATTTTTATCTCTATGTATGTGATGTGTATTGAAATATGAAATCTTGTGGTCTATTGTTACGATTTGATATATATAGGTTAAACCTATAACTCACCAACATTTTGTTGACGTTTAAAGCATGTTTATTCTCAGGTAAATACTAAGAGCTTCCGCTGTTGCATACTAAAATAAGGACAAGATTTGGAGTCCATGTTTGTATAATATTGTGTAAAAACTGCATTCAAGAAACTGATTTCGATGTAACATATTTGTATTGTAAACCATTATGTAATGGTCGTGTGTAAACAGGATATTTTAGATTATCATTATTTGATAATCTACGTAAAGCTTTTTAAACCTTTATTTATGAAATAAAGGTTATGGTTTGTTTTAAAAATGAATGCAGTCTTTGAAAAACGTCTCATATAGAGGTCAAAACCTCGCAACGAAATCAATTAATATGGAACGTTTTTAATCAATAAGAACGGGACATTTCAGTTGGTATCAGAGCATTGGTCTTAGAGAACCAGAAAATTTGCATTAGTGTGTCTTATCGAGTTTGTTAGGATGCATTAGTGAGTCTGGACTTCGACTGTGTTTTCTTTAAAAATGATTGCTTTACATTTTTGTTGGAAACTATATATTATTAACATGTATATATTATGTGAAATATTAATCTCTTAACATGTTTGATATTGTGTGATAGATGTCTACCTCTAGCACAAATCCCATTGACTCACCTAATAATAATGAAGAGTCGAATATATATTGGACTGATTCACAAGTTCCCGAAGAAGAACCGGAAGAAGAATCAGAACCGGAAGAGGAGGAACCAGAGGAGGAAATATAACCGGTGGGGGAAATAATAAAACGGTTAAGTAAAAGAAAATCCTCAACCAACCGACCAAGGTTAATTATGGTCAATGGTGTTTCCGCCAAGGAAGCAAAATATTGGGAGGATTACCAATTCTCCGATGAATCGGATTCAGACGAGAATTCCGATGATGTTATAGAAATTACCCCAACTAAATTTAAAAAGGCAATAGAAAATAATAAGGGAAAGGGCATAAAAATAGAGAAATCTAATTCCAACCCCGATGAACTTTATATGTATCGTCAACCCCCGAAGCCCTTAAGTTGTAACAATGACCCGGGAACCTCTAAACCACCAGGTTTTTCTAAACCGTTGTGGAAAACGACAGCTCGTATTAGGGGAACATCATATATCCATAAAAACTTGGCAAAATGAACCAAAACCGAAGAAGAAGAAACGAGCGAGTCGGAATAAGATAGTTGTATTCGTGTGGTGTAATATATGTAATATAGTGTGCTTATGCTTTATGATATATGTAAAAATTGCTTGTATTAATAAGTATTTTTTTTATGAATCTAACTCTTGCCTATTTTACAGTATAAAAACACAAAATGGATAGACAACCCAATATTTTAAGAGACCTACCCGGAGACATGATTGATGAAATCTTGTCTAGAGTCGGTCAGAATTCTTCGGCATAACTATTTACGGCGAAATCAGTTTGTAAGACATTCGAAGAACGTTCCAAGAATGTCTTGGTTTATAAGAGACTTTCGTTTGAAAGATGGGGGATATCACATTGGGAAACCCATAAGTTACGATGTGTTTACTTTGACGCATATATTGCGGGGAACCCAAATGCTATTTTACGCAACGGGTTAAGAAATTATTTTGACTCAATGTATCCGAATATAGGACTTCATGATTTAGAAAAAGCGGCTAACATGCAACATAAAGAAGCATGCTATGCTTACGGGTTAGTAATGTTCGCTTCTCACCAAAGTGAGAAAAAGAACATCGGGCTACAACTATTAAACAAAACGTTTCCACAAGTGACGGAGTCGGTAATTGGGGTAAGAAATGAGGTTTTTAGGTTATTACGAGACTGTTGGTCATTACGTAACCCTCGTCCCTTTGACGACGTTACAACACGCTATCTTATCAACGGCCATAACGGTTATGTTCCACAAGACCAAGGATGGGAAGTAGTCCTAGTAAAACCAGAATGCATGACTTGTTTCTGGACGTATGAATTATGTGTCTTTATTGCCTTTGCTGAACGACTTGTGTACTAGCTAGAATTATCTTCACAACTATCTTGTATCAAAGTTATTGTGTGCTATATTTCATGTTTTATGTAAAATAAGCGGTATTGTAAGTTTGTAAAATATTGTATAAAAGTTTGAACGCGAAATATTATTATAATCAGTTTTTCATATAGAATTGTAGTAGTTGAATTGTATATTAGCTACTAAGTATGAACTTAACGGGTAGGTACAACCCGAATTTAAACTTATAAAACGCTAATATGAAGAAAAAGCTTTTATAAATGAGTTCATATTATGCTACGAAATACTATTAACTACTCTTAATATTCTGTATGATTAACTTGTTCCATTTGACTATTTTGAAGGAAATGGCACCGACTACTTGACACACCGTGAATATGAATGAAGAGGAATTCCGTACTTTTCTAGCTTCAAACATAGCCGCAGTACAGGCTGCGCTACATACCAACAATAACCTTGGATCTAGCAGTACAGGAAATCGTGTAGGATGCACCTACAAAGAATTCACTGCCTGCAAACCTTTGGAATTTGATGGAACCGAAGGACAGATCGGATTGAAACGGTGGACCGAGAAGGTCGAATCGGTGTTTGCCATAAGTAAGTGTACTGAAGAGGACAAAGTGAAGTACGCTACGCATACCTTCACAGGTTCTGCGTTAACATGGTGGAATATCTATCTAGAGCAAGTGGGACAAGATGATGTGTACGCACTACTGTGGTCAGCATTCAAGCACTTGATGAACGAGAAGTACCGTCCCAGAACCGAGGTCAATAAGCTCAAGACAGAACTTAGAGGGTTACGAACCCAAGGATTTGATATTATCAGGAGCTGCACCAATAGCTCGTGCTCCTTATAGACTCGCACCCAGCGAGATGAAAGAACTGCAAAGCCAACTGCAAGAACTATTAGAACGTGGTTTCATTCGACCAAGCACATCACCATGGGGAGCTCCTGTTTTGTTTGTCAAGAAGAAGGATGGTACATTTAGGTTGTGTATTGACTACAGAGAGTTGAACAAACTTACCATCAAAAACCGTTATCCACTGCCGAGAATTTATGACTTATTTGATCAACTACAAGGCTCGTCGGTTTATTCGAAGATCGATTTACGTTCTGGATATCATCAAATGCGAGTAAAGGAGGATGATATTCCAAAAACTGCTTTTAGGACGCGTTATGGTCATTACGAGTTTATGGTTATGCCGTTTGGATTGACTAACACACCAGCTGTGTTCATGGACCTTATGAACAAAGTGTGTGGTGAAAGGACCCGTCCTAATCCATCTGGACGAAGTCTTCAACAGCTGGTCCCATTGCGAGGTTCTGCCCTCTATATGCCATGAACGACTCCATATAATATGAGCAAATGCACAGCGGAAGATTTCTTTCACACCTGAGAATAAACATGCTTAAAAGTGTCAACCAAAAGGTTGGTGAGTTCATTAGTTTACCATAAATAATCATTTCCAACATTTTAATAGACCACAAGATTTCATATTTCCATTTCTCATAAACATACGTCCCATGCATAGAGACAAAAATATCATTCATATGGATTGAACACCTGGTAACTGACATTCACAATTTGTATATAAGAATATCCCCATCATTCCGGGATCCTCCTTCGGACATGATATAAATTTCGAAGTACTAAAGCATCCGGTACTTTGGATGGGGCTTGTTGGGCCCGATAGATCTATCTTTAGAGTTCGCGTCAATTAGGGTGTCTGTTCCCTAATTCTTAGATTACCAGACTAAAAAAGGGGCATATTCGGTTTGATAATCCAACCATAGAATGTAGTTTTATTTACTTGTGTCTATTTCGTAAAACAGTTATAAAAGTTGTGCATGTATTCTCAGCCCAAAAATATAAAGGGTAAAAAGGCAAATGAAACTCACGCATGTAAATATTGTAAAACAGTTAATAAAGCATTTGCATGTATTCTCAGCCCAAAAATGTATTGAGTAAAAAGGGAGCAAATGAAACTCACCTAATGTATTTTGTAGTAAAAATACATATGACGATATTGAACAATGCAGGGTTGGCCTTGGATTCACGAACCTATATCATTTGTGTATATGTTAATACACATAATCGTCATCGAATCAGTTTATATATATTGTCTATTAATGAGGAAATTTTTATATCAATAATTTATATATGTTATTTTATATATTTAAATAAATAGCAATATTAATATTGTTAAGTTTTGTAATATATATCTTTTTATATAACCAGTCTTTTGTTTACAAAAATATAGTTATAATAATACTAAGATAGGTATATTGATCAAAATAATACTTTTGATACTACTAATAATAATAATGATAGTATTAGTAATATATATTATGAATATAATGATAGATTAAAAATAATGATATTTTTAGTAATAGTTATATAAATTTCTAATAATAACAATATTGTTAATGATACCCACATTAATAAAATGATAATATTAATAATAATACTTGTATCAATATTAACATTACCAATAATTATGAAATGATAGATGTACTAATATTAATTAAAATCATAATAATTTGTATCATTATCACAATAATAATAATAATAATAATAATAATAATAATAATAATAATAATAATAATCATAGTCATATTGATAATGGCAATACCTATACTGATAGTACTAATAATTATATAATTAAAAGATTTTAAATAAAACTACATTTATCAATTTTTGATATAGATAGCAATGATAATAATAATAATATTATTGAATATACATAATAACAATAATTTTAGGCATAATAATTAATAATAACAATAATGATTCATTAATAATAATACAAATAATAATGATAGTGTTAATACTAATAATATTAATAATTGATAATAATTAGTAACATAACAATACTAGTAATTGATAATAGTAACATATTAATAATAATAATAATAATAATAATAAAGAAAAATAATAAAGTTTTACAACCTTTGGAGAAAAGCTCAAAGAAAAAGAACACCACCTCCAAGACTCGAACCCGAGACCTCTCGTTCACAAACAGCACACCCAAACCATCCATCCGCTGCTTACTTTTCTGGTTTTATCTATCTTTTAACTATATTTACCCCGTTTTTATTTTTCTGCCTCAAGTTCTTCTTCTTCTCAAATTACATCGATCATGATCAACACAGTAACTAGTCTAACGAATTCATTGATGTGTTTAAGACTTGTAAACAACTATAAAAGTAAAAATATATGTTATTGTTAATCAAAAAAAAAAATCCAACAGATACCTGCTCGTCGTTGGTATGAAAAAAAAATTTGATTTTGCTTTCTGGTACGTTTTAGCTGATACATATAACATGAATTGTTTTTCAAATGATTCATGGAAGCTTTCTCAATCATTGATTTCAACAGAAACGATCTAATAAACTTCAATTTGATTGAAAACACAGGTTTGACTTTTAATTCTTGAAAGTTTGACTCCAAAATTCGATCTCGTTTTATCGAATTAGAATTTGAGATTGTACATACTCCTTCATGACATGAATGAGAAGAGATCTGCATTATTACTTTTCCTCAATTTGATCCGAATCAGATCAAGAGTTAAATGGGTTTTATATTTATGACCGAAAGGAAAGAAAAAAAAAAAAAGAAAGAAGAACCCGTTCTCTTTTTTTTTATCAGTTATTAGAAGTGGAATTATATGGTAAGCTTTGAATGATTGATTCCAAAAAAAATGACCAAAGTCAAATTGTAGGGTTGGTGATCTTCAACTGGTATTCACGAGTATAATAGGGAAAACAGAAAAGGTAAATCTGATTATATATATATCGCGTAATTTTTTTTTGTCCTTTTATTTTATTTATTTTATATTTAATTAATATTAATAATGAATATAATAATAATAATAATAATAGTAATAATAACAACATAACAATTTACATACTAATTTCATATTTATATGATATATATTTATTACTAATACTAATATTGATATTATTATTTAATGTATTAATAATATTACTAATACAACTATACTAACTTGAAATAACATATTTAGGGTATTTACTATTTATACATTTTAATATATTATTATATACATTCAATTACCAAGTATGAATAGAATTCATTTATATATATATACTACTATATATAAAATTTTGTTTTAAGTATTAAGTAGATAATTATATTAATTATATATAGTGAAACAAATAATATCAGTGTATAACATTTAGTATTGATACATTGTGTATATTCAATCTACTTTCTATATTCAAATAATAAGTTTTTAGTTATTTTAAGTTATCGTTCATAATAACTAAATCACATACTAGTGCATTAATATATTTAGTTTATTATATATAATTATTTACATATAAGATTATATATATATATATATATACACACACGTATATTTCTGTTTACAATTAAAGGTTCGTGAATCGTCGAAGTTTGGTCAAAGATAAATGAATGTATGAACACAGTTCAAAAATTTTGAGACTCAATCCTAACAGACTTTACTTATCGTATCAAAATCATTTAAAGATTTTAAAGATAAAGTTTAAATTTGGTCGAAAATTCCCGGGTCATCACAGTACCTACCCGTTAAAGAAATTTCGTCCCGAATTTTGAGTGAGGTGGTCATGGCTAACAATAAAAATATTTTCATGATGAATATCAGTTGCTAAATTGAGTTTTATCATTATTGAATAATATAGGTAAAAATAATTCGATTATTTGAAGAGTACGAGTGAAGTTATATCAAAGAGTGAAATAGGAAAGTAAAGATTCATCTTAACTTTTGACAGAGTCAGGGTTGAATTTAGAAATTAAGGTACATCTTAACTTTTGACATAGTCAATGTTGAATTCTGGAATTCAAGGGATTTAAAAAAAAATCTTCAAAATCTAAAAGATTTGATTCTGCGGCGAATAAGGAAATCAAGATCTCTATAATTAAATACCGTGATTTGCCTCAATTACTCTGTCTGATTTTTCCATTATAAATCAAACTCTTCCATTTCATTATTCTCACCATTCCTATACTTTCTTTCTTAGTCGATACATCCAAAAGATTGTAAAATGCTTAATCCCGTTCTAATCATTGATGTTTTCTTAATCATCATTTCTGTCATTCTTCTTTCCAATCTTCCATCAGAAGAATTCTGCTTACTCCTACTATTACCTTGGGGTAATACTATTCTTAATTATTCCATGTCTTTATATTGTTATTCGTATTAATATCCACGGTTTGTAACCTCCGTGTTGTTGTTGGGCTTTATATTTTCTCTTATATTTTGGAGCTTTGTTCCTTCGTTTCTTCTTCTTGCGATTAAACACCGCTTGTAATGGTTCAGAATTCGCAGATATAAACTTCAGAATGAACATTGTTAATGTTCTAAGAAGGAAATCAAAATGGCACGATTTGATTTGTCAAATTACCAGAATTCAAGGAAAGATAGGACTATCAAGAAAAATATGTTCTTGATATGTTTATAGATTAGACAGAACGTAGGAGTCGTGTAATATGGCACATAATGATGGTACTGTGAATCATCACATTCCATTAGAAACTCAGCATGACTTACTATAATATAATCACGTTGATCAAGTGTCATTATATTATGCTAACTCATGCATCAGTTCCCCAACATTACTTCAATAACATTCATATTTTAAGCTCGAAAGTTTACAGAATATAGAAACTAACAGTTTCTATATTATGTAACACTGATAGCACGAAGAGATTACTGATTTCAGATAAGAATAGTTATGAAAATATCTTCAGAAATATGGAGGATATTTATAATGAAAGATACGATAATATCTTTGAATATCTAAGATCAGAGAATGATGGAGACTATTGTCTGCAAGGGTTTAGAGTAGGAGCAAGATATTCACTAAAGACTTTAGCAGACATTGAATCATTTGGATTCTTTGAAGTCAAACTTATTCTTTGTGATTTGTCCACGGCTTTCTTCATAGTTTCGTATAATCTGCTTTTCGGTACAAAATTTTCTCTTGAATGTTTCCAATATAATGATACACAGGAAGCACGAAGAGGTATATAATTTTGGACGAGAATATTTATGAAAATATCCTCAGAAATATCGAAGATATTGATGATGATATTTTGGAATTTCTAAGTTCGATGGTTGATGAAGAAAAATTTTCCGCAAAATTTTAACATGAGTACGGAGCAAGATATTCGTTGAAGGTTTCATCGGATTCAGAATTACCTGGGTTCTTTGAATATATGGTATGGTACTTGTATTTGTCCTTGGTCTCCTTCGTGGTTAGTTCAATCCGTTTTCCAGTTCCAATTTTTCTGAGCTTTTTCAACATACTATTCTTTATCATCAAACTTCCGATGATTAAGGTTGTTTACGGTTGTCTATGGTTTCTGCTGCTTCAATCAGCTTTTTCAACATTCAGAGTATTGATTTGTGACTGAGTGCTTTTCAGAATTTCAGAATGAGAGATCATAATTCTTAGAGATAAATGTCATACATATAACTGTTGATGTAGATATGTTGTGAGTTTTCAAAGTACTGATTGCTGATTCCCGGTAATTGGTATGGCAGTTTTTGTTACAAGATGCGGATGATTATATGATAGGGTTTCAATGAATAAATATAATGATTTGTCAGAGAGATTTATGCCAAGAAGCAACGAGGTTGCTGGTACGTCTGCTGGTAATATGGTGGAATATAAAAGAATTCTCCGGTATCAAAAGGGTAATCGTATATATCAGGATTATAGTAAGGCTACTTCGAATGACAAGTCGAAGTTGACTTGCTGGAGCTGTGACAAAATTGGCTACTTTGAAAAGGGCTCGCAAAGTTATTTTTGCTAATAAATGCCAAAGGATCTGATGCGGCTACGTCTTAAACTTTTACTCAATTGTCGAGAGTTTCTCAGGTGCATAACTATATGCATAAATTTTTTTCTTCTGTAGATGAAGTTCGGTTGGTTCATCCTCTCGATTGAGGTGTTTTCAAGAATCATGAAAGGTTTAAACGCAGATTGTAATCATCAAAATACAAATGAGGTTTAAGATGAAATCAAGTGGCAACTTGAAGAATTGTTTAGTTTCATATGTTATAAATAATATTTTAATTCATTTTAATTATCCGATGTTATTAGTCCACAGTCGATAGTCCACAGTTGACAGTGCAATCATTCATATATAGTTTAATATATAACATTCGAATTAATTAATACATGTCGGACCCGTATACGTCTCAGACTCGATCACAACTCAAAGTATATATATTATTATAGAATCAACCTCAACCCTGTATAGCTAACTCCCGCATTACTGCATATAGAGTGTCTATGGTTATTCCAAATAATATATATAGATGGGTCGATATGATATGTCAAAACCTTGTATACGTGTCCCGATATTTAAAGTGCGTAAAAATAAATAACAGAAATTAAATGACGATAAATAAAATTGCGAGAATGTAAATTGCGATAATTAAATTGCGATAAATAAAGTGTAATCAGTTAGCTGGGAACAATTAGTTAGGAACAGTTAGCGTGGATTCTTAACAAAATTTCTCATAGTTAATTTGTTTGTTTCTAACAAATTTTATTTTTGTCAAATGTTTTCTTCATTATGCCACTTGTTGGATTCTGATAAATCAAAATCCGAATATGAAATTGAATGAAAATGGTTATTCTGTGATGAACGGATTCATATAGCTGTGGTTGCAAGTAGGATAGTAAATGACTGTTGAATTAGATTCGAAGAATGTACAGTGTAACTTATTAATGCGAAATCTAAATATTCTTCGGGTATTACCTACCCGTTAAAATATTTTCACCATTAACAGTTTGTACAAGAGAATTTTTAATTACAAACTTTATGAAAACATATATACATATATATTTTCTTCAGATGTATTCATGGATTTAATGAATTAATATGATATTAAACCCATTTGCTTTTCGGTTGGAACTAGAATAAATAATCTCTAAAACTTTAGTGATTACATATTTGCCATGCCGAACGAAGATAAATGAGGTAGAACGATACGTAGAACGAAGATCATACTCAAAGTACAGATGATGATATTGAAACATGGATTGTTGATGGTACTGGTGCTGTTATTGATTGTATTATTGGTGCCGGTGATGTTGCTGAAGCTGGTACATTTTGCACCATATTCTCCGAATTGATTACTCGAGCGCGAAGTTCATTGACTTCTCCTATTATTCCAAGATGATTGTCGGTCAGAACGAGCAGATGAATAGTTTCAGAATTGTGGATAGAATATCATCTTGTCGAGTTACCCTGGAAATGAGACTGAAAATGGTGTCTCGAACAGGTTCACCGGTAAACGCTTCAGGTTCATTGTCAAGAGGTGGATTCGGTTGGTGGAAGGGATTGCCTTCTTCTCGTCTCCATTAATTAAGTCGACTACGAATGCATCAGATGAATTGGAGATGGCTGATTGATTAAATCATTCTGGTGACATCGCTTTCGGAGCTTAGGTGAATATCCATGTCGGAATAGCTGTCGGAATAACTATCGGAATAGCTATCGAAATTTGAGGGACTCGAAATGGTTGAGGGATTCATCTTGTACAATCAGATGAAGGATTTTCGATAAGGAATATATTATAGGATGTAGATTAGTAACCTGCAATACATAATTTACATATGCATATATAATACTAAAATCCCATAAGTTACGGAGGAATTTACGGAATATGTCAGACAAAGTTAAAGTAACAGATACGCTAAGATATGAAGTAGCAGATACGCTAAGATATGAATTTTGTCTTTACACTATTCATGCAGTCAATGCAGTAAAACGTGTCTAGACTAAGAATGATAAGCAAGTGCTTCTCTAAGAATGATAAGCAGGTAATTTTTGACACAAAATGATAAGCAAAACTTTTGATATGCAGACACGGTCGAAGTCCAGACTCAATAATGCATCCTAACGACTTATCAGTTAGACACACTAATGCAGACATGGTTCGCTAAGACCACCGCTCTGATACCAACTGAAAGGACCCGTCCTAATCCATCTGGACGAAGTCTTCAACAGCTGGTCCCATTGCGAGGTTCTGCCCTCTATATGCCATGAACGACTCCATATAATATGAGCAAATGTACAGCGGAAGATTTCTTTCACACCTGAGAATAAACATGCTTAAAAGTGTCAACCAAAAGGTTGGTGAGTTCATTAGTTTACCATAAATAATCATTTCCAACATTTTAATAGACCACAAGATTTCATATTTCCATTTCTCATAAACATACGTCCCATGCATAGAGACAAAAATATCATTCATATGGATTGAACACCTGGTAACCGACATTCACAATTTGTATATAAGAATATCCCCATCATTCCGGGATCCTCCTTCGGACATGATATAAATTTCGAAGTACTAAAGCATCTGGTACTTTGGATGGGGCTAGTTGGGCCCGATAGATCTATCTTTAGAGTTCGCGTCAATTAGGGTGTCTGTTCCCTAATTCTTAGATTACCAGACTAAAAAAGGGGCTTATTCGGTTTGATAATCCAACCATAGAATGTAGTTTTATTTACTTGTGTCTATTTCGTAAAACAGTTATAAAAGTTGTGCATGTATTCTCAGCCCAAAAATATAAAGGGTAAAAAGGTAAATGAAACTCACGCATGTAAATATTGTAAAACAGTTAATAAAGCATTTGCATGTATTCTCAGCCCAAAAATGTAATGAGTAAAAAGGGAGCAAATGAAACTCACCTAATATATTTTGTAGTAAAAATACATATGACGATATTGAACAATGCAGGGTTGGCCTTGGATTCACGAACCTATATCATTTGTGTATATGTTAATACACATAATCGTCATCGAATCAGTTTATATATATTGTTTATTAATGAGGAAATTTTTATATCAATAATTTATATATGTTATTTTATATATTTAAATAAATAGTAATATTAATATTGTTAAGTTTTGTAATATATATATCTTTTTATATAACCAGTCTTTTGTTTACAAAAATATAGTTATAATAATACTAAGATAGGTATATTGATCAAAATAATACTTTTGATACTACTAATAATAATAATGATAGTATTAGTAATATATATTATGAATATAATGATAGATTAAAAATAATTATATTTTTAGTAATAGTTATATAAATTTCTAATAATAACAATATTGTTAATGATACCTACATTAATAAAATGATAATATTAATAATAATACTTGTATCAATATTAACATTACAAATAATTATGAAATGATAGATGTACTAATATTAATTAAAATCATAATAATTTGTATCATTATCACAATAATAATAATAATAATAATAATAATAATAATAATAATAATAATAATAATAATAATAATAATAATAATAATAATCATCATAGTCATATTGATAATGGCAATACCTATACTGATAGTACTAATAATTATATAATTAAAAGATTTTAAATAAAACTACATTTATCAATTTTTGATATAGATAGCAATGATAATAATAATAATATTATTGAATATACATAATAACAATAATTTTAGGCATAATAATTAATAATAACAATAATGATTCATTAATAATAATACAAATAATAATGATAGTGTTAATACTAATAATATTAATAATTGATAATAATTAGTAACATAACAATACTAGTAATTGATAATAGTAACATATTAATAATAATAATAAAGAAAAATAATAAAGTTTTACAACCTTTGGAGAAAAGCTCAAAGAAAAAGAACACCACCTCCAAGACTCGAACCCGAGACCTCTCGTTCACAAACAGCACACCCAAACCATCCATCCGCTGCTTACTTTTCTGATTTTATCTATCTTTTAACTATATTTACCCCGTTTTTATTTTTCTGCCTCAAGTTCTTCTTCTTCTCAAATTACATCGATCATGATCAACACAGTAACTAGTCTAACGAATTCATTGATGTGTTTAAGACTTGTAAACAAATATAAAAGTAAAAATATATGTTATTGTTAATCAAAAAAAAAAAAAAAATCCAACAGATACCTGCTCGTCGTTGGTATGAAAAAAAAAAATTGATTTTGCTTTCTGGTACGTTTTAGCTGATACATATAACATGAATTGTTTTTCAAATGATTCATGGAAACTTTCTCAATCATTGATTTCAACAGAAACGATCTAATAAACTTCAATTTGATTGAAAACACAGGTTTGACTTTTAATTCTTGAAAGTTTGACTCCAAAATTCGATCTCGTTTTATCGAATTAGAATTTGAGATTGTACATACTCCTTCATGACATGAATGAGAAGAGATCTGCATTATTACTTTTCCTCAATTTGATCCGAATCAGATCAAGAGTTAAATGGGTTTTATATTTATGACCGAAAGGAAAGAAAAAAAAAATAAAGAAAGAAGAACCCGTTCTCTTTTTTTTTTATCAGTTATTAGAAGTGGAATTATATGGTAAGCTTTGAATGATTGATTCCAAAAAAAATGACCAAAGTCAAATTGTAGGGTTGGTGATCTTCAACTGGTATTCACGAGTATAATAGGGAAAACAGAAAAGGTAAATCTGATTATATATATATCGCGTAATTTTTTTTTTTGTCCTTTTATTTTATTTATTTTATATTTAATTAATATTAATAATGAATATAATAATAATAATAATAATAGTAATAATAACAACATAACAATTTACATACTAATTTCATATTTATATGATATATATTTATTACTAATACTAATATTGATATTATTATTTAATGTATTAATAATATTACTAAAACAACTATACTAACTTGAAATAACATATTTAGGGTATTTACTATTTATACATTTTAATATATTATTATATACATTCAATTACCAAGTATGAATAGAATTCATTTATATATATATACTACTATATATAAAATTTTGTTTTAAGTATTAAGTAGATAATTATATTAATTATATATAGTGAAACAAATAATATCAGTGTATAACATTTAGTATTGATACATTGTGTATATTCAATCTACTTTCTATATTCAAATAATAAGTTTTTAGTTATTTTAAGTTATCGTTCATAATAACTAAATCACATACTAGTGCATTAATATATTTAGTTTATTATATATAATTATTTACATATAAGATTATATATATATATATATATATATATATATATATATATATATATACACACACACACGTATATTTCTGTTTACAATTAAAGGTTCGTGAATCGTCGAAGTTTGGTCAAAGTTAAATGAATGTATGAACACAGTTCAAAAATTTTGAGACTCAATCCTAACAGACTTTACTTATCGTATCAAAATCATTTAAAGATTTTAAAGATAAAGTTTAAATTTGGTCGAAAATTCCCGGGTCATCACATGTGGGCCATATCTTGACAAGTTTGTTATTGTTTTCATCGATGACATACTTATTTACTCAAAGAATGATCAAGAGCACGAAGAACATTTGAGAAAAGTGCTAGAAGTATTGAGGAAAGAAAAACTGTATGCTAAGTTTTCAAAGTGTGCATTTTGGTTGGAAGAAGTTCAATTCCTCGGTCACATAGTGAACAAAGAAGGTATCCAGGTGGACCCGGCAAAGATCGAAACCGTTGAAAAGTGGGAAACCCCAAAAACTCCGAAGCATATACGTCAATTTTTAGGATTGGCTGGTTACTACAGAAGATTCATCCAAGATTTCTCCAAAATAGCAAAACCCTTGACTGCATTAACGCATAAAGGGAAGAAATTTGAATGGAAGGATGAACAAGAGAAGGCGTTTCAATTATTGAAGAAAAAACTAACTACGGCACCTATATTGTCATTGCCTGAAGGAAATGATGATTTTGTGATTTATTGTGACGCATTAAAGCAAGGTGTCGGTTGTGTATTAATGCAACGGACGAAGGTGATTGCTTATGCGTCTAGACAATTGAAGATTCACGAGCAAAATTATACGACGCATGATTTGGAATTAGGCGCGGTTGTTTTTGCATTAAAGACTTGGAGGCACTACTTATATGGGGTCAAAAGTATTATATATACCGACCACAAAAGTCTTCAACACATATTTAATCAGAAACAACTGAATATGAGGCAGCGTAGGTGGATTGAATTGTTGAATGATTACGACTTTGAGATTCGTTACCACCCGGGGAAGGCAAATGTGGTAGCCGACGCCTTGAGCAGAAAGGACAGAGAACCCATTCGAGTAAAATCTATGAATATAATGATTCACACTAACCTTACTACTCAAATAAAGGAGGCGCAACGAGGAGTTTTAAAAGAGGGAAACTTAAGGGATGAAATACCCAAAGGATCAGAGAAGCATCTTAATATTCGGGAAGACAGAACCCGGTATAGGGCTGAAAGAATTTGGGTACCAAAATTTGGTGATATGAGAGAAATGGTACTTAGAGAAGCTCATAAAACCAGATACTCAATACATCCTGGAACGGGAAAGATGTACAAGGATCTTAAGAAACATTTTTGGTGGCCGAGTATGAAAGCCGATGTTACTAAATATGTAGGAGAATGTTTGACGTGTTCTAAGGTCAAAGCTGAGCATCAGAAACCATCAGGTCTACTTCAACAACCCGAAATCCCAGAATGGAAATGGGAAAACATTACCATGGATTTCATCACTAAATTGCCAAGGACTGCAAGTGGTTTTGATACTATTTGGGTAATAGTTGATCGTCTCACCAAATCAGCACACTTCTTGCCAATAAGAAAAGATGACAAGATGGAGAAGTTAGCACGACTGTATTTGAAGGAAGTCGTCTCCAGACATGGAATACCAATCTCTATTATATCTGATAGGGATGGCAGATTTATTTCAAGATTCTGGCAGACATTACAGCAAGCATTAGGAATTCGTCTAGACATGAGTACTGCCTATCATCCACAAACTGATGGGCAGAGCGAAAGAACGATACAAACGCTTGAAGACATGCTACGAGCATGTGTTATTGATTTCGAAAACAGTTGGGATCGACATCTACCGTTAGCAGAATTTTCCTACAACAACAGCTACCATTCAAGCATTAAGATGGCGCCGTTTGAAGCACTTTATGGTAGAAAGTGCAGGTCTCCGATTTGTTGGAGTGAAGTGGGGGATAGACAGATTACGGGTCCGGAGATAATACAAGAAACTACCGAGAAAATCATCCAAATTCAACAAAGATTGAAAACCGCCCAGAGTCGACAAAAGAGCTACGCGGACAGTAAAAGAAAAGATATAGAGTTTGAAATTGGAGAAATGGTCATGCTTAAGGTTTCACCTTGGAAAGGCGTTGTTCGATTTGGTAAACGGGGGAAACTAAATCCAAGGTACATTGGACCATTCAAGATTATAGATCGTGTCGGACCAGTAGCTTACCAACTGGAGCT
Source organism: Rutidosis leptorrhynchoides (assembly GCF_046630445.1). Classification (NCBI taxonomy): domain Eukaryota; kingdom Viridiplantae; phylum Streptophyta; class Magnoliopsida; order Asterales; family Asteraceae; genus Rutidosis; species Rutidosis leptorrhynchoides. Next base: position 81,483,035 of record NC_092340.1, on the reverse strand, counting down.
ACCTCAACAACTCGCGGCTGTACATAACACTTTTCATGTCTCAAATTTGAAGAAATGTTTTGCTAAAGAAGATCTCACTATTCCGTTGGACGAAATCCAAATCAATGAAAAACTTCAATTCATTGAAGAACCCGTCGAAATAATGGATCGTGAGGTTAAGAGACTTAAACAAAACAAGATACTGATTGTTAAGGTTCGATGGAATGCTCGTAGAGGACCCGAGTTCACCTGGGAGCGTGAAGATCAGATGAAGAAGAAATACCCGCATTTATTTCCAGAAGATACGTCAACACCTCCAACTGCTTAAAATTTCGGGACGAAATTTATTTAACGGGTAGGTACTGTAGTGACCCGAACTTTTCCATGTTTTTATATATATATTAAATGAAATACTTATTTACAAGATTAAGTGTTTCCAACATGTTAAGCAATCAAACTTGTTAAGACTTGATTAATTGAAATAGGTTTCATATAGACAATTGACCACCCATGTTGACCGGTGATTCACGAACGTTAAAACTTGTAAAAACTATACGATGACATATATATGGTTATATATATAGTTAACATGATTTTATTATAAGTATGTATCTCATTAGGTATTTTAACAATGAGTTATATACATAAAAATGAGACTATTAATTTAAGAAACTCGAAAACGATATATATAACGGTTAGCGTTATAACAACGTCTTACTAGGTACATATGAATCATATTAAGATATTGATACACTTGGTTAATTATGTTAAATGATAAGTAAATATATTATTAAGTGTATTAACAATGAAATACATATGTAAAAATAAGACTACTAACTTAATGATTTCGAAACGAGACATATATGTAACGATTATCGTTGTAACGACATTTAACTGTATATATATCATACTAAGATATATTATATATCATAATATCATGATAATATAACAATTTAACATCTCATTTGTTATAATAAACAATGGGTTAACAACATTCAACAAGATCGTTAACCTAAAGGTTTCAAAATAACATTTACATGTAACGACTAACGATGACTTAACGACTCAGTTAAAATGTATATACATGTAGTGTTTTAATATGTATTCATACACTTTTGAAAGACTTCAAGACACTTATCAAAATACTTCTACTTAACAAAAATGCTTACAATTACATCCTCGTTCAGTTTCATCAACAATTCTACTCGTATGCACCCGTATTCGTACTCGTACAATACACAGCTTTTAGATGTATGTACTATTGGTATATACACTCCAATGATCAGCTCTTAGCAGCCCATGTGAGTCACCTAACACATGTGGGAACCATCATTTGGCAACTAGCATGAAATATCTCATAAAATTACAAAAATATGAGTAATCATTCATGACTTATTTACATGAAAACAAAATTACATATCCTTTATATCTAATCCATACACCAACGACCAAAAACACCTACAAACACTTTAATTCTTCAATTTTCTTCATCTAATTGATCTCTCTCAAGTTCTATCTTCAAGTTCTAAGTGTTCTTCATAAATTCCAAAAGTTCTAGTTTCATAAAATCAAGAATACTTCCAAGATTGCAAGTTTACTTCCAAGTTTTCTAAATCCATTCCAAGTAATCATCCAAGATCAAGAAACCTTTGTTACTTACAGTAGGTTATATTTCTAATACAAGGTAATAATCATATTCAAACTTTAATTCAATTTCTATAACTATAACAATCTTATTTCGAGTGGAAATCTTACTTGAAATTGTTTTCGTGTCATGATTCTGCTTCAAGAACTTTCAAGCCATCCAAGGATCCTTTGAAGCTAGATTTATTTTTCTCATTTCCAGTAGATTTATCCAAGGAACTTGAGGTAGTAATGATGTTCATAACATCATTCTATTCATACATATAAAGCTATCTTATTCGAAGGTTTAAACTTGTAATCACTAGAACATAGTTTAGTTAATTCTAAACTTGTTCGCAAATAAAAGTTAATCCTTCTAACTTGACTTTTAAAATCAACTAAACACATGTTCTATATCTATATGATATGATAACTTAATGATTTAAAACCTGGAAACACGAAAAACACCGTAAAACCGGATTTACGTCGTCGTAATAACACCGCGGGCTGTTTTGGGTTAGTTAATTAAAAACTATGATAAACTTTGATTTAAAAGTTGTTATTCTGGAAAAATGATTTTTATTATGAACATGAAACTATATCCAAAAATTATGATTAAACTCAAAGTGAAAGTATGTTTTCTAAAATGGTCATCTAGACGTCGTTCTTTCGACTGAAATGACTACCTTTACAAAAACGACTTGTAACTTATTTTTTCGACTATAAACCTATACTTTTTCTGTTTAGATTCATAAAATAGAGTTCAATATGAAACCATAGCAATTTGATTCACTCAAAACGGATTTAAAATGAAGAAGTTATGGGTAAAACAAGATTGGATAATTTTTCTCATTTTAGCTACGTGAAAATTGGTAACAAATCTATTCCAACCATAACTTAATCAACTTGTATTGTATATTATGTAATATTGAGATACCATAGACACGTATACAATGTTTCGACCTATCATGTCGACACATCTATATATATTTCGGAACAACCATAGACACTCTATATGTGAATGTTGGAGTTAGCTATACAGGGTTGAGGTTGATTCCAAAATATATATAGTTTGAGTTGTGATCAATACTGAGATACGTATACACTGGGTCATGGATTGATTCAAGATAATATTTATCGATTTATTTCTGTACATCTAACTGTGGACAACTAGTTGTAGGTTACTAACGAGGACAGCTAACTTAATAAACTTAAAACATCAAAATATATTAAAAGTGTTGTAAATATATTTTGAACATACTTTGATATATATGTATATATTGTTATAGGTTCGTGAATCAACCAGTGGCCAAGTCTGAAAGGACCCGTTCATTTACATTATAAACGATTCACAATAGTTGATTACATTGCGAGGTATTTGACCTCTATATGATACATTTTATAAACATTGCATTCGTTTTTAAAAGACAATCTTTCTTTACATCGAAAATTGACAGGCATGCATACCATTTCATAATATCCACTATCCAACTATAAATTGATTTAATAATAATCTTTGATGAACTCAATGACTCGAATGCAACGTTCTTCGAAATATGCTATGAAAGACTCCAAGTAATATCTTTAAAATGAGCAAATGCACAGCGGAAGATTTCTTTAACACCTGAGAATAAACATGCTTTAAAGTGTCAACCAAAAGGTTGGTGAGTTCATTAGTTTATCATAATCATTTATTTCCATCATTTTAATAGACCACAAGAATTTCATTTCAGTTCTCATAAATATACGTCCCATGCATAGAGACAAAAATAATCATTCATATGGTAAACACCTGGTAACCGACATTAACTAGATACATATAAGAATATCCCCTATCATTCCGGGATCCTCCTTCGGACATGATATAAATTTTGAAGTACTAAAGCATCTGGTACTTTGGATGGGGTTTGTTAGGCCCAATAGATCTATCTTTAGGATTCGCGTCAATTAGGGTGTCTGTTCCCTAATTCTTAGATTACCAGACTTTAATAAAAAGGGGCATATTCGATTTCGATAATTCAACCATAGAATGTAGTTTTAATTACTTGTGTCTATTTCGTAAAACATTTATAAAAGTTACGCATGTATTCTCAGCCCAAAAATATAAAGGGTAAAAAGGCAAATGAAACTCACACATATAAATATTGTAAAACAGTTAATAAAACATTTGCATGTATTCTCAGCCCAAAAATGTAATGAGTAAAAAGGGAGCAAATGAAACTTACGCATATAATTATTGTAAAACAGTTAATAAAACATTTGCATGTATTCTCAGCCCCAAAAATGTAAAGAGCAAAAGGGGAGCAAATGAAACTCACCATACTGTATTTCGTAGTAAAAATACATATAACGTCAATGAGCAAGTGCAAGGTTGGCCTCGGATTCACGAACCTAAATTAATTATATATATTTATGTGTTAGTCAATATTTGTCTAACAAATTAGGTCAAGTCATAGTGTACCACAATCCTAATGCTCGAGACTAGTATGCAAAAGTCAACAAAAGTAAATTTGACTCAAAATAATTTCTAAAAATCTATACATGATTAATATATAGTTTAAATATCGTCATTTTATATTTTTAAAAGATTTATTAGAGTAACTAATATAATTTATTTATTAATAAATAAAATTTTATATTAAATTTATATAATAAAATATACTTTTATATATATTAAGTAATAAAATTTATAGGGTTCATTTAATATCATAAAGATAATATGATAGGTATTATTAAAGTAAGTTATTACACGTAGTAAAATATGTTTGTATTACATATTTATTTGATTAAATAATATCTATAATGATAGTAAGTAAAAGTTGTATTATTTTGTAATAATAATTATTATTATAAAAATATCAATATTTATAATTACTAAGATGACATTATGATAAAACGATAATTCTAATTATGATAACTTTAATATTTATGATAATTTTTAATATTATCTTTAAAATAATAATTCTATTTAAAATAATAATAATAATGATATTTTATAGTAACAATGACATTTCTATTAAAATAACAATTTTTGTTAAAATGATAGTTTTAATACTAACGATACTTTTAATAATAATAGTAATGATAAAAATAATAAGAACGATAATTTTATCTAAATCAATATCTTATAATATTTTAATTTCATCATGATACTCTTACTCATTATTTCCTAATCATTTCGTTTAATAGCTTTTAATCGTCTTTTATATCGTGTTCATAATAATGATAATAATAGTAATCAAAATAATTAGGTGTTACTAATATTAGTTTTAATTACAATAATACTAATAATGATAATTACTATGACATTATTAACGATAATGATAATATAATAATAATAATAATAACAATAACTATTTTTAAATAATGATATATATATTAATAATGATAATAATAATAATAATAATAATGATAATAATAATAATAATAATAATAATAATTAGATAATAATAATAATAATAATAATAATAATTATAACTTTAATGATAATAACGATAGTAATAATAATAAAAATAATTTTTTTTAATGATAAATCCTTTTATTGATAAAGATAATAATAATAATAATAATAATAATAATAATAATAATAATAATAATAATAATAATAATAATAATAATAATAATAATAAGATAAAACTAGAACGACGATAATAACGACGATAATAATAATCATTTTTAATAATAATACAAAAATTCGATGGACTATAACTTCAAATCCGTTCATCGAAATCATTCGATATGTAAATGAAAAGTTCTTAATTTTTCGCTAGCTTTCCAACCACATGCATATCTTATACCTTATCTCAGTCGCATATATAACTAATTCAGGATTTAACATAACCTAACTAAAGGCAATATTAAAAGTACAAACATGCATAATCCTATATACTCGAGCACTAGTCAGGGATACACTATTAGTATGTAAAAGTTAAATTATGAGTACTCACGTATCAATATTGAGATTCAATATTGCAGGAAAGGTACGTAGATGCAACGGAGATGATAAACACTAGTTTGACTCACGAGCAATACTCCCGAACCATACCCATAACCTTCATAGCTATAACCCATAATTTCCTTAGCTCTATCCCGCTCAAAAAACAATTTCGAAATCACTCGGACATCACTCCGTCGCAATATTTTATGTATACTAATAATATCTTGAAACAATACGGAGTAAATATATATATGTAAATCGATTGAGAGAGTTTAGAGAAAAATATTTTCAAGTTTTTATGAAATAATAAAACCTATTGAATTCTATTTATAATAGATTTTTGAATTATTAAAGTGAATTATTAAAGTATGAATTATTAAAGTGAATTATTAAAGTATGAATTATTAAAGTGAATTATTAAAGTATGAATTATTAAAGTGAATTATTAAAGTATGAATTATTAAAGTGAATTATTAAAGTATGAATTATTAAAGTGAATTATTAAAGTTAAAGTAAAGTAAAAATAAAGTAAAGGTAAAGTTTAAGTATAGTAAAAGTATAAAACTATGTACGTATAATACGCGTATAAATATATATAATATTAATTTAAATCGTTATATATATTTAATATAAATATCGTTATCTTTATCATACTGGTTAAGTAATGAGTTGTCAAAAGTGGTTCTAGATATTTATAAAATTTATATATGTTTTAATAATAATGTTCTTTTTAAACTGAAAATATTTTTGTACGTTTGAAACTAAATCAAATAAATATGATAATTTTGTTTTCCAAAACTAAATATATTTAAGAATCATTTTGTTTAAAGGTTAAAATAATGGAAATCGTTATATCATAAAACGTTTTAGAAAAGTAGAATCATATATATTCATAATAGATTTCAAGTTTTTAAATTACAGTCTGTTGGTGAAGCATGCGATAAAGTTCAAAGGTTAATTAAACGTATGAAATTATTTTAATAAAAAATGTCGAGTTACTTAACTTGTCGATATCCAACGTCTAAGTTATTTACACTCCACGTTCTTACTTATAAATCACTTTACCATTTTCCGAATGTTGTCAAAAAGAATAGATTTCTTAAATCACAGTGGACCTCATAACATAGACCCGTAATCATATCACAATGTATCTGATAAATCAATCATTTGATATTATCTTCTAATTCCATCGATAAACATATTGAAACAAATACGTTCATGTAAAGTATTATACGTTTAATACTTTATTAATATTCTCAAGTTATATAATACATATATATATACATATTTATTTATATATAACGGTTCGTGAATCGTCGGAATTTGGTCGAGGTTATAATGAATGTATGAACACAATTTAAAATTCTTGAGATTTAACTTAACAAACTTTGCTTATCGTGTCGGAATAATATAAAGATAAAGTTTAAATTTGGTTAAAAATTTCCGGGTTGTCACAGTACCTACCCGTTAAAGAAATTTCGTCCCGAAATTTGAATGGGATGGTCATGGCTGACAATAAGTATGTTTTCATGACGTATACGAGTTGGAATTTAGAGTTTTATTATCATCAAGTAATATAGATAAAGCAATTTAATTTTTGTGAAGAGTACGAGTGAAGTTATCACAAAAGAATGAAATGAGTAAATGCACGTTCTTTTTAACCAATGACATAGTCACGGTTGATTTCCGGAATTCAAGGAATTTAGAGAAAATCTTCGTAATAAGATTTGGTTCTTCGGTAATTAAGGAAGTTAGGATCCGCTTTGATTAAATGCGATAATCTGTATTGATTTCTCTGTAGGATATTTTACTATATATCCACCCCCTTCGTTTCCTTATTTCCACAACTCACACCCTTTATTCTTTCTCCCTCAATTCATACTTTATAGCATTCGCTAATATGCTCCATCCAGTTCTGATTCTTGATATACTCCTAACTTTCATATCTGTCATTCTTCTTTTTCATCTACCACCAGAAGAATCTATTTACTTCTACTATACTCTTGGTTTTATTGTGTTTTTAGTTCTCCCGTGTCTTTATATTGCTATATGCATCGATATATATGGTTTGTAATTTCTGGGTTGTTGTTGGGTTTTATATCTTCCCTTATACTTCAAAGTCCCTGCTTCTGTCTTCTATAATCATTGTCATCTACAGTTAATACTCCCTCCTATTTGCTGCGATTTATACTCCAATTTCTATTTTGGAGCTTTGTCCTTTCGTTTCTTTTTTTTTGCGATTAAGCATCGCTTGTAATGGTTCATAATTCGTAGATATAAATTTCAGAGTGAACATTGTTAATGTTCTAAGAAGGAAATGGTAATGGCACGGTCTTGATTTGTTAAATTACCAGAATACCCTGGAAAAGACCGAATCATCAAGAAATATTTTCTTAATATTTTAGAGGTTAAATAGAATACAAGAGTCGTGTAACATGGCACATGATGATGTTATGATCTGTGAATCATCACGTTCCATTTAAAAACTCAGCATGAGTTACTGTAATATAATCACGTTGATCAAGTGTCATTATATTATACTAACTCATGCTTCAGTTCCCAACACTACTTCAATAGTATACATATTTTAAATGCGAATTTTTCAGAATTTAGAAACTAAAATAGTTTCTTTTATGATGTAACACAGATAGCGCAAAGAGATAAATGATTTCGAATAACAATAGTTATGAAGATATCTTCAGAAACATTGAAGATATTTATAATGAAAGATATGATGATATCTTAGAATATCTAAGATCAGAGAATTATGAAGAATATTATTCACAAGAGTTTAGAGTCAGGAGTAAGGTATTTGATAATAATTTCAGCAGACACTGAATCATTTGGATTCTTTGAAGGCAGGTTTAGTCTTTGTGATTTGTCCATAGCCTCCTTCATGGTTTGCTTAATCCGTTTTCCAGTTCCAAACCTTCTCTTTTTCTGAGCTTTTCCAACACACTATCCTTTATTATCAAACTTTTGACTGTTAAGGTCGTTTACAGTTTTTGCTGCTTCATCAGCATTTTCCAAACTTCGGAGAACTAGTTCGCAGTTTAGGGTGTTTTTCAGAAACTTCACATTCAAAGTATATAAGTCTAGGAGATAGACGTTATATATACACCTATAACCGTTGGCGGAGACATGCTGCAAGATTTCAAAATACTGATTGTTGATTCCCAGTAATTGGCATGACAATTCTTGTTACAAGATGCGGATGAGTAAATGATGGGGTTTCGATAAATATAATGACTCGAAAAGTCAAAGATCAGTGAAGTTGTTGGTAAGTTCATTTCTAATGTGGTGAGACATAAAAGGTTCTCTGGTCACGATGACGAAAGGGCAACGTCTATATCAAGATTATAATAAGACTGTTTCAACTAAAAAGTCGAAGTTGACTTGTTGGAGCTGTGACAAAACTGACTAATTTGAAAAGGAATCGCAAAGTTATTTTTTGCTAATAAATGCCAAAGGGTCTGACATGAATACGTGTTAAATTATGACTCTGTTTCGAGAGCTTTTCAGATGCAAGACTGTGGTTAATATGTGATTGGATCATCATCTCAATTTTTCATTATTTGAAGTGTCTTCAGGAATTTCGAAGGGTTTTGAACACAGATTGTAATCGTTAATATACATATGATGTTCTAACACAGTTTTGAAGTCAAAGTATAGCTTGTGAAAGATGTAAGGATCTAAGAGTGATGATTTTGGTCATATCTCGAGTTGAATTCTGAGATTTCAAAATCAAAATATGTAATTAAATTTTGAATGAGTATGGTTGTTTTGATTTCTATAAAAGAATGTATATTGTTGTGAAAGTAGGGAGTATAATGGATGATTTGCTGAATCAGATTCGAAGAATGTAACATATTAATTGTGAATTTATATATCTCTCGGGTATTACCTACCCGTTAAAAAAATTTTCACAATTAATATTTTGTACAAAAGAATTTTATTACAGTCTTTATGAAAATATATATATGTATATTTTCTTTAGATGTAACATAGATTTAATGAGTTAATGTTAAATTAAACTCATTTGATTTACGGTTGAAACTACAATTGAATAATCCCTAAAGGCTTTAAAAAAATTACATAACTTTTACGGAGTATTTCTTTAATGATATTGAAATTATTAATCAATACTTCGTTATTTGTTGATGTATGATGTTCGGTTCGTGGAATTCTTGTGAATTTCGCAAAGTACGAATGATGTTATTTGAAAAGTTTCGAGTACATCGATGATGAAAGTGTAAAATCAAACATATATTTGAATAATATACTTGATTTATTATGAGATGGAATTTATTGAATTAAAACAGAGATTGTAGTTAACGATGGTTAAGTTGCGGGCGAAGGACGTACTGTCACAACCCGTCCTTATCCTCCTGGACGAAATCATCAACATCTGGTCCCATTACGTTGATCGACTCCAAGTAATGTCCTTAAAATGAGCAAATGCACAGTGGAAGACTTAATTTGTACCTGAGAATAAACATGCTTAAAAGTGTCAACCAAAAGGTTGGTGAGTTCATAGGTTTATCATAACAATCATTTCAATATGTTAATAGACCACAAGATTTCATAATCATAAACATAATACACTCGCAAGTGTATGTAAAGCATTCTAAGTAGTGGGCACCCGGTAACTAGCCTTAACAAGAGTGTGTACCCCTGAGTTATAATAATATGTGCACCGAATCAAGTGTGTTCCGTTAACCTCGAAGTACTAAACACCCGTTCTTCTAGTTTAGTAGTGACTAGAACAACATCTGGGTGGGGGTGTAAAACCCGATAGATCTATCTTTAGGATTCGCGCCTACCAGTTCATAAACCAATAGTTAAAGTTACCAAGCTAGGGGATTTTTGATTCAAACCCATATAGAATTAGTTTTAGTACTTGTGCCTATTTCGTAAAACATTTATAAAATATCGCATGTATTCTCAGCCCAAAAAGGTAAAGAGTAAAAGGGATCAAATGAAACTCACCTAATGTATTTTGTAGTAAAAATACATATGACTATATTGAACAACTGAATAATGCAGGGTTGGCCTCGGATTCACGAACCTATATCATTTATATATATTAAAACACATATAGTCGTAATCGAACGAATTTATATATCATTAGTGATATACTCGTTATCTTAATAGATTATATGTTTTGCTAATAATTTAATTAAGGTATTTATTTTATATGCATTTAAATAACCAATTAATATTTATTATAAAAATATTAATATAGTTTTTATTAAATAATATAATAATATTAATGTTAAACTAGTAATAATAATGATAATGAAAATAATAATAATAATAATGATAATTCTAATAATAATAATAATAGTTTTTATGATAATATAAAGATAATTTTAGTAAAAATAATAATTTTAATAATAATCGAAAATTTTAAAATGATAATAATTATAAGTTAACAATAATAATAAATAAGTAACTACCTTAACGAAGTAATTCTTAAAAGAATGCTCAAGTTCGGATTTGAACCCGCGACGTCCCGCTAACCCGATAACATCCAACCCATTCCTTTGTACTTCCATTTCTATCTTATACCGAATTAGAATTTATGTAACCCATAATAAATCGTTTCGTCTTCTCCTTCGTCAACAACAACATTACAACCTTCATCATCACTTCATAATTTCATTAACCTTAATCATAATTGTCCTCTAATCATGAACATAATCATCATCTAAAACTAAACATTTTCTTAACCTATTCTAACATCATTATGTATCATCAATATTACCCCATCTTCCTTAATGTCATAATTAAACCATCATCATAATCATTATTACTTTCCATCTTAAATCATCATCATCTAAATCTTAACAATCTAATCTCATCATCAACTTCCATCATTCCTCACTATCCTAATCGTCATTAGGATCACATACCCGTATCATCTTCATGTATATTTATAACATCTATCACTATCGTGTATGATCATATATCATCAAACTAACTTACCATCATCAATAAATGGAATTCATTTTATTAACAATTTTTAGGTATCCCGTTTTCACTCCCTCCTGGTACCCATATCTCTCGGCCCGAAATAAAAAAATAAATTGCAGCCCAATCTGTGTTGAGGTCTCGGCCCACAACAATAATATGTCCACTAATCCACATGAAACTGGCCCGTCACAGAAATTAAGGGCCTGCAGCCTGAATTCAAAGAATTAAGTCTAGTTTTAAATTGTTTGCATAATAAAGCCATAGATTGGCACGTGAAAAGGGACCATCTTTTGTCTACCAATATCGATATCCAACAATATATAATTGATATTGTAATTGCTTTTAAACGTGATTGGCTTATTATAAAGCAAAGTTCAGTTCACTTTATGACATGTTCAATGTATAAAATAAAGTTGGTTACTTGCAAGTGGAATTTTCTTTTTTTTTTTATTAGAATCCAAGAAAAATTTTCGCCTCAATCCTAACCACTTTTCATTCTCCTTTTTAACCCATCATCATCTATATGATCATAATCATATTTGTGCTCCATATCGGGACCTCCTTTAAATGAAATACATCGTTTATACTTTTACTCGAACTCTCAAAGTGTTGTGGTGTTCCCGGTGGTCTCTTGTGTTATTAACAAGGAATCATAAAGAAAACAAAAATAGTGGGTTTCGATGGAGAGGTGGTGGTGGGATTCATGAGTCTGATTGTAAAGTAAAACGAGAGAAAGAGAGAAGATATTGAGGAAAGGTGGCGGTGAAGGTGGGTTTTAGATGGTGTAGTTTGTGATGGTTTAGAGGGTGGTATTTTGGGTCGGTCACGAATAAGAAAAAGAAAGTGAAGAGGTAGCGGTTTCAAGATCATGATGGTGGTTTATAGCGACTATTTGATCAGGAAAAAAAAGAGTGAAATTGTCATGGTGTATTCACGTTGGGATGGTTTTTGGTGGTTAAACATGGTGGCTGTGGTGTTGGTTAAACAACGATAGCAGCGGGTGTTGATATGGTGTGGGTAGTTCACGAAGAGAGAGATGGAGAGAAGTAGCAGTTCGCATGTTTTGGTGGTGTTCGAACGTGGTTTGTGGAAATGAGGGTTTTCATTATGTAAAAACGGTAATATCTAAGTAGAAATGAAGTGATTCAATTAGAGATTATGATGGTAGTTACGGTGGTGGTCGTTTCTCATAGAGGTGTTGGAGTGGTGATTTAGGGTGGTAGTTGGCGGCATAGGTGACCGGTTGTAGGATAGCAGAAAAATTGGTTACTTAGGATTCGGTTGTGATGTTTTATGAAAGGAGGATACATATCATCCTAATATATATACACTAATAATAATTATAGTTATAAATTAAGAATAGGATATGTAAAAGCAAACATTCAATTAATCGTTGGGATGAGCTGTAATCCATGTACATGTATCATCATATAAGTGTAAATGTGTAAGACAAACACAGTATCCCTTTATATATTATAATTACATTTTTTAATTTCAACGTGTTCTAATTAATCTATTTGTATGTCGACAATTTATTCGCAGTGTGCTATCTTGCCCCGTTGATAAATAGTTGCGGATAAAAGTATACTGAAAAAAAAAATCTCAATTTTAAATTAATTTCATGTATTTATTTTAGTCATAAAATATGCGAAACATGATCGAGTAGGCTCATCTATTATTTATTTTATTACTCTCACAAGCTCGTAACTTTTATAATATCAATCGAAATAATGGATGTGTGTTATTATCGTTTACTAAATAAATTCGAAACAATATATGTATATTCGATATACTTTACATATATATACATATACATATTTATATATTTACATAGAAGATTTACTTTAATAATAAATTTTATTATATCATCCATTTACAAAGTTAATTCTAATAACTAAAGAATATAATATTTCAAATTATATTTCGAATTAATATATATATATATATATATATATATATATATATATATATATATATATATATATATATATATATATATATATATATATATTTTTTTTTTTAAACATATATGTATCAATTTACAAATAGTGGTTCGTGAATCGTCAGGAATGGTCGAAGGTCAAATCAATATATGAAACACTTCAAAATTTTTGAGACTCAACCTAACAGATTTCTCTTATCGTGTCAAGAATATTAAATCGTATCGAGAGTTTCGTTTAAAATTAGTCGGAATTTTCCGGGTCGTGACAGTACCTACCCGTTAAATAAATTTTGTCCCCGAAATTTGATCGAGGTCGTCATGGCTATCACTAAAAACGTTTTCATGACGGATAAGAGTTGATAACTAGAATTTTATCATTATTGATTAATATAGATAAAACGATTTGATTATGTGAGGCGTACGAGTGAAGCTATCACAAAAGAGTGAAAAGTTTCGTCTTAACTTTTGACGTAGTCATGGTGGATTTCCGGAATTCAAGGAATTTAAAGAAATCTTCTAATCAGATAGAAAATGTAATCGCACGATTTATTAGCAGATTGTCGGTGTTACGGAAGAACATAAATATCAAGGGAATATTTCCGTGATATTAAGTAGAATGAAAGAGTCGTGTAACATGGCACCTGATGAGGGTATGATCTGTGAACCATCATCACGTTCCATTAGAAATTTTAGCATGACTTACTGTAATATAACCACGTTGGCCCGGCGTCATTATATTATACTAACTCATGCTTCAATTCCCTACACTTCTTCCTAATTCATTCATAATTTATACTCGGATTTTACAGAAGTTTCCAATATAATGGAATACTGAAAACACGAAGTGGTGGATAATTTCGGACAAAAATATTTATGAAAATATCCTCGGAAATATCGAAGATATTTATAACGGAAGATACGATGATATCTTAGAATTTCTAAAGTACTTGAAATTTAATGGTGATGCAGAAACTTTTTCTGCAAAGAATTGAAATAGGTAGGAAGCAAGATAGTCGCTGGAGATTTCGTCAGGTATTGAATCGTCTGGTATTCGTTAAGTACATGTTTACTCCTTGTGATTTGTCCACAGTCTCCTTCATGGTTTGCTCCATTTGTTTTCAAGTATCAATTTTCTGTTGAGCGTTTCCAACACTTCATTCTTTATCATCAACTTTTGGCCATTAAGACCATCTACAACATGCTGCTTCGTCAACACTTTCAAAGTTAGCGGATCTGGATCATTGGTTATCAAACCGAGGTGGTTTCAGGAGAATTATGTTTTTAACTGATTAAACGTTGATGGTAATATGGTAGAATATAAAAGGTTCCCCGGTAACAATAATGTTGTTTCAAACGAAGAGTCGAAGTTAACTGGCTGGAGCTGTGACAAAATTAGCTACCTTGAGAAGGGATTGTAAAGTTATTTTGGGTAATAATAACGCTAAAGGAATTAGCACAGCTACGTGTCAAACGTTTACTTAGTTTTCGAGAGTTTTTCAGGTGCGTAACTATATGCATCAATATTTTCTTCCGTAGATGAAGTGCGGCTGGTTCATCCTCTCGATCGAGGATTTTTCAAGAATCATGAAAAATTTGAACATGGATTGGAATCGTCAAGATTCGAATGAGGTTTAAGATGAAATCAAGTGGCAAACTTGAAGAATTGTTTAGTTTCATATGTTATAATCAATATTTTAATTCATTTTAATTGTCCAAAGTTAGCAGTCCAATAGTCCAATAGTCCAATAGTCCAATGCATTCATATATAATTTAATATATAATATTCGAATTAATTAATACGTATCGTGACCCGTGTACAACATATTGTCTCAGAATTAATCCGACGTATTGTGTACATGTGTCCCGATATAAAGTGCGTAAAAGTAGATAACAGCAATTAAATGACGATAAATAAAATTACGAGAATGTAAATTGCGAGAATGTAAATTGCGATGTAATACGGAATTAACAGTTAGCTGGGAACAATTAGCTAGGAACAGTTAGCGTGGATACTTAACGAAATTTCTCATAGTTAATTTGTTTGTTTCTAACACTTTTTATTTTGTCCAATGTTTTCTTCATTATGCCACTTGTTGGATTCTGATAGGTCAAAATCCAAATATGAAATTGAATGAAAATGATTATTCTGAAGTGAACGGATTCGTATATTTGTAGATGTAAGTAGGATAGTAAATGACTGTTGAATCAGATTTGAAGAATGTACAGTGTAACTTATTAATGTGAAATCTAAATATTTCTCGGGTATTACCTACCCGTTAAAATATTTTCACGATTAACAGTTTGTACAAAAGAATTTTTAGTTACAATCTTTATGAAAATATACTTACATATATATTTTCTTCAGACGTAATCATGGATTTAATGAGTCAATAAGATATTAAACTCATTTGATTTATCGTTAGTAATAGATTACATGATCTCTAAAACATTAGAGATTACATAATCATCATGTCGAACGAAGATTAATGAGGTAGAACGATACGTAGATCGAAGATAATCGATGTAGAACGATATGTAGAACGGAGATCATACTTGAAGTTTAGATGGTGATATTGAGGTGTGTGATGTTGAGGCTTGTGTTATTGATGATACTGGTGCCGATGCTGGTGGTACTATTGGTGTCGGTGATGCTGCTGGTGCTTGTAAACTTTGCACCATATTCTCCAAAGCTACGACTCGAGCGCGAAGTTCGTTGACTTCTTCTATTATTCCGGGATGATTGTCGGTCGAAACGAGTGGATGAATAAGGTTTAGAATTTTAGATAGAAGATAATCGTGACGAGTTATCCTGGAGATGAGGCTAAATGGTGTTTCGGACAGGTTCGCCGGTAAGTGCTTCAGGTTCTTCACCCAGAGGTGAATACGGTTGGTGGAAAGGATCGCCTTCTTTGTGTCTCCATTGATTAAGTCGACTACGAACCCATCAGATGAATTGGGGACGGCTGATTGGTTGATTTATTCTGGTGATGCTGCTTCTGGAGTGGGACTCCATATCGGAATCCGAGAGGCTTGAACTAATTGTGAGTTCCATTTTGCTCGGTTGGATAAAGAGTTTTTGGTATGAAATGAATTTCGGATATCGAATGATATTCTAATTACATAGAATATCTATGCATAGTACAGAAGATCTAGTAGATGACGGAGAGAATTAAGGAAACGTGTCAGATAAAGTCTACAGTAACAGATACGCTAAGATATGAATTTATCTGTACACTATCTATCAAATAAGTGCAGGAAGTCGTGTCTAGACTTAGGAATGATAAGCAAGTAATTTTCCACTAAGAACGACAAACAATACTTATAATATGCAGCTAAGGTCGAAGTCCAGACTCGCTAATGCATCCTAACAACTATCAGTTAGACACACTAATGCAAGACCTGGTTCGCTAAGACCAACGCTCTGATACCACATGTCACAACCCGTCCTTATCCTCCTGGATGAAATCATCAACATCTGGTCCCATTATGTTGATCGACTCCAAGTAATGTCCTTAAAATGAGCAAATGCACAGTGGAAGACTTAATTTGTACCTGAGAATAAACATGCTTAAAAGTGTCAACCAAAAGGTTGGTGAGTTCATAGGTTTATCATAACAATCATTTCAATATGTTAATAGACCACAAGATTTCATAATCATAAACATAATACACTCGCAAGTGTATGTAAAGCATTCTAAGTAGTGGGCACCCGGTAACTAGCCTTAACAAGAGTGTGTACCCCTGAGTTATAATAATATGTGCACCGAATCAAGTGTGTTCCGTTAACCTCGAAGTACTAAACACCCGTTCTTCTAGTTTAGTAGTGACTAGAACAACATCTGGGTGGGGGTGTAAAACCCGATAGATCTATCTTTAGGATTCGCGCCTACCAGTTCATAAACCAATAGTTAAAGTTACCAAGCTAGGGGATTTTTGATTCAAACCCATATAGAATTAGTTTTAGTACTTGTGCCTATTTCGTAAAACATTTATAAAATATCGCATGTATTCTCAGCCCAAAAAGGTAAAGAGTAAAAGGGATCAAATGAAACTCACCTAATGTATTTTGTAGTAAAAATACATATGACTATATTGAACAACTGAATAATGCAGGGTTGGCCTCGGATTCACGAACCTATATCATTTATATATATTAAAACACATATAGTTGTAATCGAACGAATTTATATATCATTAGTGATATACTCGTTATCTTAATAGATTATATGTTTTGCTAATAATTTAATTAAGGTATTTATTTTATATGCATTTAAATAACCAATTAATATTTATTATAAAAATATTAATATAGTTTTTATTAAATAATATAATAATATTAATGTTAAACTAGTAATAATAATGATAATGAAAATAATAATAATAATAATGATAATTCTAATAATAATAATAATAGTTTTTATGATAATATAAAGATAATTTTAGTAAAAATAATAATTTTAATAATAATCGAAAATTTTAAAATGATAATAATTATAAGTTAACAATAATAATAAATAAGTAACTACCTTAACGAAGTAATTCTTAAAAGAATGCTCAAGTTCGGATTTGAACCCGCGACGTCCCGCTAACCCGATAACATCCAACCCATTCCTTTGTACTTCCATTTCTATCTTATACCGAATTAGAATTTATGTAACCCATAATAAATCGTTTCGTCTTCTCCTTCGTCAACAACAACATTACAACCTTCATCATCACTTCATAATTTCATTAACCTTAATCATAATTGTCCTCTAATCATGAACATAATCATCATCTAAAACTAAACATTTTCTTAACCTATTCTAACATCATTATGTATCATCAATATTACCCCATCTTCCTTAATGTCATAATTAAACCATCATCATAATCATTATTACTTTCCATCTTAAATCATCATCATCTAAATCTTAACAATCTAATCTCATCATCAACTTCCATCATTCCTCACTATCCTAATCGTCATTAGGATCACATACCCGTATCATCTTCATGTATATTTATAACATCTATCACTATCGTGTATGATCATATATCATCAAACTAACTTACCATCATCAATAAATGGAATTCATTTTGTTAACAATTTTTAGGTATCCCGTTTTCACTCCCTCCTGGTACCCATATCTCTCGGCCCGAAATAAAAAAATAAATTGCAGCCCAATCTGTGTTGAGGTCTCGGCCCACAACAATAATATGTCCACTAATCCACATGAAACTGGCCCGTCACAGAAATTAAGGGCCTGCGGCCTGAATTCAAAGAATTAAGTCTAGTTTTAAATTGTTTGCATAATAAAGCCATAGATTGGCACGTGAAAAGGGACCAGCTTTTGTCTACCAATATCGATATCCAACAATATATAATTGATATTGTAATTGCTTTTAAACGTGATTGGCTTATTATAAAGCAAAGTTCAGTTCACTTTATGACATGTTCAATGTATAAAATAAAGTTGGTTACTTGCAAGTGGAATTTTCTTTTTTTTTTATTAGAATCCAAGAAAAATTTTCGCCTCAATCCTAACCACTTTTCATTCTCCTTTTTAACCCATCATCATCTATATGATCATAATCATATTTGTGCTCCATATCGGGACCTCCTTTAAATGAAATACATCGTTTATACTTTTACTCGAACTCTCAAAGTGTTGTGGTGTTCCCGGTGGTCTCTTGTGTTATTAACAAGGAATCATAAAGAAAACAAAAACAGTGGGTTTCGATGGAGAGGTGGTGGTGGGATTCATGAGTCTGATTGTAAAGTAAAACGAGAGAAAGAGAGAAGATATTGAGGAAAGGTGGCGGTGAAGGTGGGTTTTAGATGGTGTAGTTTGTGATGGTTTAGAGGGTGGTATTTTGGGTCGGTCACGAATAAGAAAAAGAAAGTGAAGAGGTAGCGGTTTCAAGATCATGATGGTGGTTTATAGCGACTATTTGATCAGGAAAAAAAAGAGTGAAATTGTCATGGTGTATTCACGTTGGGATGGTTTTTGGTGGTTAAACATGGTGGCTGTGGTGTTGGTTAAACAACGATAGCAGCGGGTGTTGATATGGTGTGGGTAGTTCACGAAGAGAGAGATGGAGAGAAGTAGCAGTTCGCATGTTTTGGTGGTGTTCGAACGTGGTTTGTGGAAATGAGGGTTTTCATTATGTAGAAACGATAATATCTAAGTAGAAATGAAGTGATTCAATTAGAGATTATGATGGTAGTTACGGTGGTGGTCGTTTCTCATAGAGGTGTTGGAGTGGTGATTTAGGGTGGTAGTTGGCGGCATAGGTGACCGGTTGTAGGATAGCAGAAAAATTGGTTACTTAGGATTCGGTTGTGATGTTTTATGAAAGGAGGATACATATCATCCTAATATATATACACTAATAATAATTATAGTTATAAATTAAGAATAGGATATGTAAAAGCAAACATTCAATTAATCGTTGGGATGAGCTGTAATCCATGTACATGTATCATCATATAAGTGTAAATGTGTAAGACAAACACAGTATCCCTTTATATATTATAATTACATTTTTTAATTTCAACGTGTTCTAATTAATCTATTTGTATGTCGACAATTTATTCGCAGTGTGCTATCTTGCCCCGTTGATAAATAGTTGCGGATAAAAGTATACTAAAAAAAAAAATCTCAATTTTAAATTAATTTCATGTATTTATTTTAGTCATAAAATATGCGAAACATGATCGAGTAGGCTCATCTATTATTTATTTTATTACTCTCACAAGCTCGCAACTTTTATAATATCAATCGAAATAATGGATGTGTGTTATTATCGTTTACTAAATAAATTCGAAACAATATATGTATATTCGATATACTTTACATATATATACATATACATATTTATATATTTACATAGAAGATTTACTTTAATAATAAATTTTATTATATCATCCATTTACAAAGTTAATTCTAATAACTAAAGAATATAATATTTCAAATTATATTTCGAATTAATATATATATATATATATATATATATATATATATATATATATATATATATATATATATATATATTTAAACATATATGTATCAATTTACAAATAGTGGTTCGTGAATCGTCAGGAATGGTCGAAGGTCAAATCAATATATGAAACACTTCAAAATTTTTGAGACTCAACCTAACAGATTTCTCTTATCGTGTCAAGAATATTAAATCGTATCGAGAGTTTCGTTTAAAATTAGTCGAAATTTTCCGGGTCGTGACACGTACATTATTACATATTTGTAATATGAATTAACCGAGTAGTTAAGATTCACACACAATAGCTTAGCATGGAAAGATTTATTTTTATTTCAAAATATATATATATATATATATATATATATATATATATATATATATATATATATATATATATATATATATATATATATATATATATATATAAAATATACATATAATTTCTTCAGAGGGAATGAGTTAACTCTTCATAACTCGTTGATGCAATATACGCGTTATTGATTCGTAGTGATGTCCACAGTGATTCTTGAACTGACGGAGTTTGTGATGTTATAGGTGTTGTTGATTCTTATGTTGACTGTACTGACGATGCTAATGACGCTGACGATACTGTTGATGCTGTTGGTAAAACAAGTTTAGCTTATTAATCACACACCATTTTTGTCAGGGTTTCTACTCTTCCTTCTATCATTTTGGTTTGCTTAACTGATTTATGGTTAGGGCTAGATTAGATAATCTCTAAAACTTTAGAGATTACATAATCGCCGCGGAATGTTTCTCCAATGAAGTTATGAATTAATACTTCGCCAGTTATTGTTGTTGGTACTCCTTGGTATCCATGGTGCGTATGCCGTTGATGCTCGTGGGACAGATTGTGAAGTTGAGGTTTACGACGTGGTTGTGGTTGGAGGTGGTAATGGTACTGTTGGCGTTGATGATGGTGGTACTGGTTATGCTGCTGGTGCTGATGCTGGTGTTTGTAATCTCTGCACCATATTCTCCAAAGCCACTACCCGAGCGCGAAGCTCGTTGACTTCTTCTATTACACCGGGGTGGTTGTCGGTTCGGACGAGCGGATAAATAAAATCTAGAATTTGATGTAATATATAATCGTGACGAGAAACTCTGGAAATGAGCGAGAAAATGGTGTTTCGGACAGGTTCGCCAGTAAGTGCTTCAGGTTCTTCGTCAAGAGGGCAATGTGGTGGATGGAAGGGATCACCTTCTTCTTGTCTCCAATGATTAAGGAGGTATCCCCAATTCATCCAGAATAGGTGATGACTGATTGGTTGATCTATTCCGGTCACACTGCTTTCGGAGCTTGAATGGGATTCCATTTCGGAATCTGAGTGACTTGAACTGATGACGAATTCCATTTCGTACGATTAGATAAAGGATTTTTTTTTCGATATGAAATGATTTTGGCTAACGGATGGTATTCTAATTACATAGAATATATATATATATATATATATATATATATATATATATATATATATATATATATATATATATATATATATATATATATATGATCAAAAGATTTCGTAGATTACGGAGGACTTTGCGGGATATGTCAGACAAAGTTTAAAGTTACAGATACGATAAGATATGATTTAGCAGATATGCTAAGATATGATTTTTTGTCTATACACTATTCATGCAATCAATGCAGCAAGATGTGTCTTAGACTAAAAATGATAAGCAGGTAATTTCCCGAGGATGATAAGTAGTTAATTTTCGACACAAAATGATAAGCAAAACTTTTGACATGCAGACACGATCGAAGTCCAGACTCACTAATGCATCCTATCGACTTATCAGTTAGACACACTAATGCAGACCTGGTTCGCTAAGACCACCGCTCTGATACCAACTGAAAGGACCCGTTCATATACATTATAAACGATTCACAATAGTTGATTACATTGCGAGGTATTTGACCTCTATATGATACATTTTACAAACATTGCATTCGTTTTTAAAAGACAATCTTTCTTTACATCGAAAATTGACAGGCATGCATACCATTTCATAATATCCACTATCCAACTATAAATTGATTTAATAATAATCTTTGATGAACTCAATGACTCGAATGCAACGTTCTTCGAAATATGCTATGAAAGACTCCAAGTAATATCTTTAAAATGAGCAAATATACAGCGGAAGATTTCTTTAACACCTGAGAATAAACATGCTTTAAAGTGTCAACCAAAAGGTTGGTGAGTTCATTAGTTTATCATAATCATTTATTTCCATTATTTTAATAGACCACAAGAATTTCATTTCAGTTCTCATAAATATACGTCCCATGCATAGAGACAAAAATAATCATTCATATGGTAAACACCTGGTAACCGACATTAACTAGATACATATAAGAATATCCCCTATCATTCCGGGATCCTCCTTCGGACATGATATAAATTTCGAAGTACTAAAGCATCTGGTACTTTGGATGGGGTTTGTTAGGCCCAATAGATCTATCTTTAGGATTCGCGTCAATTAGGGTGTCTGTTCCCTAATTCTTAGATTACCAGACTTTAATAAAAAGGGGCATATTCGATTTCGATAATTCAACCATAGAATGTAGTTTTAATTACTTGTGTCTATTTCGTAAAACATTTATAAAAGTTACGCATGTATTCTCAGCCCAAAAATATAAAGGGTAAAAAGGCAAATGAAACTCACACATATAAATATTGTAAAACAGTTAATAAAACATTTGCATGTATTCTCAGCCCAAAAATGTAATGAGTAAAAAGGGAGCAAATGAAACTTACGCATATAATTATTGTAAAACAGTTAATAAAACATTTGCATGTATTTTCAGCCCCAAAAATGTAAAGAGCAAAAGGGGAGCAAATGAAACTCACCATACTGTATTTCGTAGTAAAAATACATATAACGTCAATGAGCAAGTGCAATGTTGGCCTCGGATTCACGAACCTAAATTAATTATATATATTTATGTGTTGGTCAATATTTGTCTAACAAATTAGGTCAAGTCATAGTGTACCACAATCCTAATGCTCGAGACTAGTATGCAAAAGTCAACAAAAGTAAATTTGACTCAAAATAATTTCTAAAAATCTATACATGATTAATATATAGTTTAAATATCGTCATTTTATATTTTTAAAAGATTTATTAGAGTAACTAATATAATTTATTTATTAATAAATAAAATTTTTATATTAAATTTATATAATAAAATATACTTTTATATATATTAAGTAATAAAATTTATAGGGTTCATTTAATATCATAAAGATAATATGATAGGTATTATTAAAGTAAGTTATTACACGTAGTAAAATATGTTTGTATTACATATTTATTTGATTAAATAATATCTATAATGATAGTAAGTAAAAGTTATATTATTTTGTAATAATAATTATTATTATAAAAATATCAATATTTATAATTACTAAGATGACATTATGATAAAACGATAATTCTAATTATGATAACTTTAATATTTATGATAATTTTTAATATTATCTTTAAAATAATAATTCTATTTAAAATAATAATAATAATGATATTTTATAGTAACAATGACATTTCTATTAAAATAACAATTTTTGTTAAAATGATAGTTTTAATACTAATGATACTTTTAATAATAATAGTAATGATAAAAATAATAAGAACGATAATTTTATCTAAATCAATATCTTATAATATTTTAATTTCATCATGATACTCTTACTCATTATTTCCTAATCATTTCGTTTAATAGCTTTTAATCGTATTTTATATCGTGTTCATAATAATGATAATAATAGTAATCAAAATAATTAGGTGTTACTAATATTAGTTTTAATTACAATAATACTAATAATGATAATTACTATGACATTATTAACGATAATGATAATATAATAATAATAATAACAATAACTATTTTTAAATAATGATATATATATTAATAATGATAATAATAATAATGATAATAATAATAATAATAATAATAATTAGATAATAATAATAATAATAATAATTATAACTTTAATGATAATAACGATAGTAATAATAATAAAAATAATTTTTTTTAATGATAAATCCTTTTATTGATAAAGATAATAATAATAATAATAATAATAATAATAATAATAATAATAATAATAATAATAATAAGATAAAACTAGAACGATGATAATAATGACGATAATAATAATCATTTTTAATAATAATACAAAAAGTCGATGGACTATAACTTCAAATCCGTTCATCGAAATCATTCGATATGTAAATGAAAAGTTCTTAATTTTTCGCTAGCTTTCCAACCACATGCATATCTTATACCTTATCTCAGTCACATATATAACTAATTCAGGATTTAACATAACCTAACTAAAGGCAATATTAAAAGTAAAAACATGCATAATCCTATATACTCGAGCACTAGTCAGGGATACACTATTAGTATGTAAAAGTTAAATTATGAGTACTCACGTATCAATATTGAGATTCAATATTGCAGGAAAGGTACGTAGACACAACGGAGATGATAAACACTAGTTTGAATCACGAGCAATACTCCCGAACCATACCCATAACCTTCATAGCTATAACCCATAATTTCCTTAGCTCTATCCCGCTCGAAAAACAATTTCGAAATCACTCGGACATCACTTCGTCGCAATATTTTATGTATACTAATAATATCTTGAAACAATACGGAGTAAATATATATATGTAAATCGATTGAGAGAGTTTAGAGAAAAATATTTTCAAGTTTCTATGAAATAATGAAACCTATTGAATTCTATTTATAATAGATTTTTGAATTATTAAAGTGAATTATTAAAGTATGAATTATTAAAGTGAATTATTAAAGTATGAATTATTAAAGTGAATTATTAAAGTATGAATTATTAAAGTGAATTATTAAAGTTAAAGTAAAGTAAAAATAAAGTAAAGGTAAAGTTTAAGTATAGTAAAAGTATAAAACTATGTACGTATAATACGCGTATAAATATATATAATATTAATTTAAATCGTTATATATATTTAATATAAATATCATTATCTTTATCATACTGGTTAAGTAATGAGTTGTCAAAAGTGGTTCTAGATATTTATAAAATTTATATATGTTTTAATAATAATGTTCTTTTTAAACTGAAAATATTTTTGTATGTTTGAAACTAAATCAAATAAATATGATAATTTTGTTTTCCAAAACTAAATATATTTAAGAATCATTTTGTTTAAAGGTTAAAATAATGGAAATCGTTATATCATAAAACGTTTTAGAAAAGTAGAATCATATATATTCATAATAGATTTCAAGTTTTTAAATTACAGTCTGTTGGTGAAGCATGCGATAAAGTTCAAAGGTTAATTAAACGTATGAAATTATTTTAATAAAAAATGTCGAGTTACTTAACTTGTCGATATCCAACGTCTAAGTTATTTACACTCCACGTTCGTACTTATAAATCACTTTACCATTTTCCGAATGTTGTCAAAAAGAATAGATTTCTTAAATCACAGTGGACCTCATAACATAGACCCGTAATCATATCACAATGTATCTGATAAATCAATCATTTGATATTATCTTCTAATTCCATCGATAAATATATTGAAACAAATACGTTCATGTAAAGTATTATACGTTTAATACTTTATTAATATTCTCAAGTTATATAATACATATATATACATATTTATTTATATATAACGGTTCGTGAATCGTCGGAATTTGGTCGAGGTTATAATGAATGTATGAACACAATTTAAAATTTTTGAGATTTAACTTAACAAACTTTGCTTATCGTGTCGGAATAATATAAAGATAAAGTTTAAATTTGGTTGAAAATTTCCGGGTTGTCACAAAGTCTTACTTCCCGACGAAGTAAAAATCTGTGAAAGTGAGTTATAGTCCCACTTTTAAAATCTAATATTTTTGGGATGAGAATACATGCAGGTTTTATAAATGATTTACAAAATAGACACAAGTACGTGAAACTACATTCTATGGTTGAATTATCGAAATCGAATATGCCCCTTTTTGTTAAGTCTGGTAATCTAAGAATTAGGGAACAGACACCCTAATTGACGCGAATCCTAAAGATAGATCTATTAGGCCTAACAAACCCCATCCAAAGTACCGGATGCTTTAGTACTTCGAAATTTATATCATATCCGAAGGGTGTCCCGGAATGATGGGGATATTCTTATATATGCATCTTGTTAATGTCGGTTACCAGGTGTTCACCATATGAATGATTTTTATCTCTATGTGTGGGATGTGTATTGAAATATGAAATCTTGTGGTCTATTGTTACGATTTGATATATATAGGTTAAACCTATAACTCACCAACATTTTTGTTGACGTTTAAAGCATGTTTATTCTCAGGTGAATACTAAGAGCTTCCGCTGTTGCATACTAAAATAAGGACAAGATTTGGAGTCCATGTTTGTATAATATTGTGTAAAAACTGCATTCAAGAAACTGATTTCGATGTAACATATTTGTATTGTAAACCATTATGTAATGGTCGTGTGTAAACAGGATATTTTAGATTATCATTATTTGATAATCTACGTAAAGCTTTTTAAACCTTTATTTATGAAATAAAGGTTATGGTTTGTTTTAAAAATGAATGAAGTCTTTGAAAAACGTCTCATATAGAGGTCAAAACCTCGCAACGAAATCAATTAATATGGAACGTTTTTAATCAATAAGAACGGGACATTTCAACTTATAGGCAGTGTACCTAATCGTACAGTAGTGTAGTTTTTAGTAAGTCCGGTTCGTTCCACAGGGAATCTTTTTCACAAAGCTTAACGCTATATTAGTTTAAATTTATAAAAATACAAATATATATATATATATATATATATATATATATATATAAGTAATATTATTATTATAAAGGAGTTTTTACCGTTTAATGACCGGTTTGTCAATTTTAAAAACTTTAGTCGCAGTTAAAACCAAATGTAAAATATTAAAAATAAATAAAAGACTTAATTTAAAGCGTAAAGTAAATAACGATAATGAAATTGCGATAAATAAAAGTGCGATAATTAAAAAGTACGATAATTAAAAGTGCAATTAAATACAATAACAATAAATAAAAGTGCGATAATTAGAAGTGCAATTAAATATAAAATAAAGGAAATTAAATATGAAATAAAAGAATTATGCTTATTTAAACTTCTGTAATCATGATGTTTGATGTGTTGATTTTAGTTTTATGTCCATGGGTTAATTGTCCTTTGTCCTGGATTATTTAATATGTCCGTCTGGTTTTTATCCATAACAGTCCATCAGTCATAAATATAAAGTGCGAGTGTCCTCGTCAAATTATCCTTATACCCGAAGTCAAATATTCTAACTAATTGGGGACTTAAACTGTAACAAGATTTTAATACTTTGTTTAATAATTACACCAGGATGTCGACTGAGTGTAACCCAAGGTTTTAATACTCTGTTATCAATTATGCCAAGTGTCCTTGTACATAATTTCACCCCTGTTTTAATAATTCTAGTGGCTATTAATCCATTCCCGTGTCCGGTTAAATGAACGATTATTCGTACATATAAATACCCTGCCCATCGTGTCCGATTGAGTGTATATGGTTATTTATAGGGACGTCCAATTGTAAATCTTTATATTAAAATTAACAAACTATCATTTAGTTAAACAAATATAAAGCCCATAGTCTAATTTCCACAAGTGTCGTTCTTTTGTCCAAACCCCAATTATGGTACAAAGCCCAATTACCTAATTTTAGTAATTAGCCCAACATCATGATTACTTCGTTTTAAATAAGCATAATAATAACTTAGCTACGAGACATTAATGTAAAAAGGTTGAACATAACTTACAATGATTAAAAATAGCGTAGCGTTACACGGACATAATTTCGACTTACACCCTTACAACATTCGCTAACATACCCTTATTATTAGAATTAAAATTAAAATTAAAATTAAAATTAAAATTAAAATATAAATAAATATTACGTATAGATATATTGAGAGATAGAAAAAGATGATGAAAAATGATCAAACTGCGTTGCCTTTTATAGGGATTTGAGTCCAGGTAATCTCCGCGACTCGCGCCCTTTTTGCTCTTCAAACTCCGCGAGTCGCGGAGTTTGAAATTACAGCTCACCCAGCTTTGGCTCTTTGTTTGCCGATGAATTATAAATATATTATAATATATATATTAATTTTAAGAATTAATTATATATTATATTATATTTATATACATCGTTAACTTGTAATTTTTAGTCCGTTGCGTCGAGTGTTGAGAGTTGACTCTGGTCCCGGTTCTGGATTTTCGAACGTCCTTGCGTACAATTTAATATTTTGTAATTTACGTTTTGAATCTTGTACTCTTGTAATTTCGAGACGTTTCTTATCAATAATTGGAACCACTTTGATTGTATTTTGTACTTTTGAGCTTTTTGGACCTTTGCGTCTTCAATTCGTCGAATCTTTCTTTTGTCTTCACCTTTTATTATTTAAACGAATATCACTTTTAAATAGAACAATTGCAACTAAAAGCTTGTCTTTCTTGAGGAATAATGCTATGAAATATATGTTCGTTTTTAGCATTATCAATGATAATAATATTTATCTTACTAATAAATAATAGAAGATATTGTTAAAGAATTTCTTACCTTGATTAGTGACTTGCTTGCCTAGATAAACCTTGATTATACGGAGCACTTCGTGCTGATAACGTGTTATAATTTAGGAGTTTATAACTACCTTTAGTGGCATGACTCTTAGCTATAAACTATTAATGATTTAAAGAGAGAAGAGGGAATATATCTTTATATATATGTAAATATTGGTACACCTACTGATTACAATCGATCGCATATTTATAGTACAATAATTCACTGTGCAGTTAGGTGGAAAGTAATATATCCGTGAATTTGATCCACCAAATTTTACTTTAACAAATAAATGTGTCTGATTATGACTTATAACATATGGTAAAATTTTGACTTTTTTTCTTTTTGACCCCAACCCAAAATAGAAGATAGGTGTTTATTTTTTATTTTGCCCCATAACTGGTGATTGTTGTTTACTTCAAATAAAAATAGCAGATGGTGGCCTCAACCCAAAACCCCTGGGCCATACATTTTTTATTTTTTATTTTGCCCCATACATTTTATTTTTATTATTATTATTATTATTATTATTATTATTATTATTATTATTATTATTATTATTATTATTATTATTATTATTATTATTATTATTATTATTATTATCTTTTGACGTTGTATATGAACTATCATTTGTTCAGAATTTAACGATGAAATTAGTTTATCATAATAATTGTTGCAAATTTTTTACCCCAGTGATAAATATCTCTAATTCCGCCACTGCTTGTAGGGAACACCATTCTTCTCCTACAGTCAAGCAATAAACAGTGAATAAAGTAAGTACGTGATCAAAAAATGACAAAATTAGATTGGACAAACGAATACAAACCTTACACCTGTCAACGCTCAAAAATTCAACATGTTTTCCACCCAATGGTGTGGTACAGTATTTGTTAATTTTTGTATACCAACTAGTTCAAGTACATCTGTAAGTTTTTCTCCACCCCAAATTGTTGATGTCATCACAACAAATGGCAAACCATCCATATGTTATTGCCAAGATATATGGAATTACAAGTAACAATTGCAAGATATGAATTAACAACTTAAAAAATTGTGGGACTAAAGACAGACCATTTCCTAAGGCAGCACAATCCCACCCAACTCCTTTTACACTT
Source organism: Rutidosis leptorrhynchoides (assembly GCF_046630445.1). Classification (NCBI taxonomy): domain Eukaryota; kingdom Viridiplantae; phylum Streptophyta; class Magnoliopsida; order Asterales; family Asteraceae; genus Rutidosis; species Rutidosis leptorrhynchoides. The sequence continues at coordinate 81,452,819 of NC_092340.1, read as the reverse complement.
CTGGTTTTGCTCATTGCATTGCAGTTCTTCTATTTCCAGCACACTGCATACGGCAATGTAGTCAGCTATATAGAATAAAACAGTTACTTAAGGATTGTCGGGTCATTTATATAAAACCTCTTTAAGTATATATGAAGGGGAGGGGATAAACGAAGTGTGTATCAGTCACCCGATGAATGTGGAATCTAGCAATATTCGAATAGGTTATTGGACAGTCCAGATATGTTTTAATAAAACGGACAGTCAGATGAGTGAATGTGAGATAAGGATGTTACTTTAGAATTGGGATGAGGTCTTGCACTTTGGTAGCCACGGAGAAAGGTATGGCAGCTTCTTCATTACGTGGGCTTTGTAAAAAGGATATGGGTGCACATTTGGAAGCGAGTGAACTGTTTTCCCTTTTCGGTCAAGAATATTCGAGTATTATTTTTAATTTATAAGATTTGTAGATATCACTTGTAATAAAAAAAAAAAAAAATTTCCTTAAACGAAAACAATGAATACTTACATAAAACCAAAGACATTCCATCAAGGATTAAAGAATCTAAAAAAAGATTATTACTGGTATTTACAAAGTGTTCATCCTTAAACTTGAACTTGAACTAGTGGCGGAATTAGGATCTTTTTCACCGGGGGTAAAAAAAAAATTAAACCGTAGCAATTTTTTTGAACAAAATATGGAGGTTTTGGGGCAAAAAATGAGATTTTTAAACAAATTATGAAGGTTTTTGAGCAAAATTTGAAAGTTTTGGAGCAAAAGTTGGAGAATTTTGGGCAAATTTGAAGGTTTTGGGGCAAAAAAAAAAAAAAAAAAACCACTGGGGGCAATGTTGAAAAACCCAAAATTATTACACTGGAAAAAAAATCCACTGGGGTGGGCGCCCCCTCTGACCCCAAGTAGTTTCGCCAATGACTTGAACCCACAATCTCTTAGAAAGAGAGATTTCATGACTGCGCTAAGTCAATGACCCTTTGTAAAAAAATGTGAAGAGATACAAACATTAACAAAACGCTCAACCAGCCTCATACCCGCCGAAAAAAGTTAAAATAACAAAATAGCCTAGTAGCTATGTAGAAACAAGTCAGCCGTCCGAACAAGTTAAGACAAATAAGCACTCAAACAAACAGAACGAAGCGCTAGAGCAAACCTAAACTACCGCAACCAGCATGAACACACAAAAACAAAAAACAAACCGAAACAAGCCGACAAAGGATACCAAGCTACAAATAAAAATCCAAGCAGAAGATCAAAGTAGCCCGAGCTTATCCGCATCGTTTGAAACTTTATTTCCCCTCGCTTTCGGCCTAAACAACTTGCCTTCGACCGTCGCGAAGCTCACAAATTTACCAAACCGATTATGGAACGAGTAATCATGTGGCGAACCAAAGAATGGCATCGAAAAAGACCCCATCAGCTTTCTTTCAACCAGTGGCATACCAAAAAGCCACCTTAAATATGACACGTTATGATTGACCATCAACTCTTTCCAAACACAAAAAACATCCACTAACACTAGTGTTATATAAATATGTGATTTGAAAATTCATCATCTTCATCAACAACATCTTTCTTTTTCTTCACTAGTTTTAAAGTATTATTCAATTATAACATATAAATTCATGTCGATAATTGTTACATTTAGTTGAATGTAATTAATAAACTGATAATCATCTTAACTATTTTTCCATCTAATGCAAAACATAATATTGTGTGATCACCAACAAATTTAATCATGGCAACATTCAATTTTTTTGGCTGTTTCTATTTGAATTATGAGTTATTAATACATGTATACCTACTACGGAGTAAATAATTATTTGGTTTATTATGTACACTATTTAAAGTTAAAATTTAATTATCCATTATCCAATAATACTATTTATGAATGATGAAAGTTAGTGTTCACGAGGGTAATTTTGTCTTTTTACCACACAGAGGCACATACGTTTTTTTACTATCATTATTTACTAACTATACTTTTTGCCACCAACACTACACCCTTAACAACATGAACCTCCTACTCCTTCCACCATCACTACCACTCCACCACAAGCAACCACCTGGCATCACCACCATCAGCCACCGGATGTCACCGGCGAAACATGAGCACCACGCCAGAAGCAAAACAAATGTGGAGATGTGACCGGATCTGTCATCAACAATAAAAATTTGTTTAAGAAATATTTTCTTTCAAGATTTTGGTGATGGAAAATGTGGAGAGAAAAGAATACGTGTAATTGAATACCCTTGGATAATAGATAATTGTGTTACTGATTTAGTGAAATCAGAAAGATGACCGGGTTGGAGTTGAATTCAAATAATAATAATAATAATAATAAAGCTTCGATGTTGGATGAAGTCATTGATTACTCAAAGAACTTACAAGCATAAGTGAAGTTAATGAAGAACATGACATTACAAGTTACAACCTCAACAAATGATTATGTTAATACCCCTACTGTTGCAACAACAAAAGCTTCAAATGTCGATAGTAATTTTTTCTATAAATTATTGATACTTTTATGAGTGTTATTTCCTGACAATATTCGGTCAAAAACCAGATTGTCAACTTTGGAATGCTCCATAATGATCGTGCGGAATTATTAGTGAGAACGGATACGTGGTTTGTGATTTGCGGTTTGCAAGAATGCAAGAGAGGCCACATTTGACTCTTGTTTGTCAAATTGTAAGTAGAGTGGTAATTTGAGAAATGTCAACTTTGGGATGCTCCATAATGATCGTGCAGACTTATTAGTGGGAACGGATACGTGGTTTGTGATTTGCAGGTTGCAAGAATGCAAGAGAGGCCACATTTGACTCTTGTTTGTCAAATTGTAAGTAGAGTGGTAATTTGAGAAATGTCAACTTTGGGATGCTCCATAATGATCGTGCAGACTTATTAGTGGGAACGGATACGTGGTTTGTGATTTGCATTTTGCAAGAATGCAAGAGAGGCCACATTTGACTCTTGTTTATCAAATTAACCATTTGGGCCTAATCTATATAAGACTGTAAAGAGTAGGCTTGAGTAATGAGAAGTATGGGATGAGTATCAAAACATTGATAGAATGGTAAAATTGGAGATGGAAAATATCATACTTTGTGGTGAAGCAAGGTTTAAATGGATAAAGGTGTGAGACACAGAAGCTTGATAGTTAACAATGGAGTAAGAACTATATTGTGGTGGTCAAAACTATAAATGAAATTTGTAATATATTTGTTGAAAATAGAATGAAAGTTACCCAAAATCGTCCTTGTATTTATGGTTTTTTGCCAAAATCGTCCATGTATTAACAAAACTGCGTAAATCACCCTTAAATGCCAAATAACGTCCCAAATTAGTCTCTGCCTTAACTTTTATTAACTCTCCGTTAGTCAAAATATACGATTGGTCCCTAAAGTTTCATAAAAGATTGCAACAAATATCTTCTTCATCATCTTCAAGATGAAGCTTTAGTGAAAGCTTAAAAAATCAATTAAATCTAGTAGAAAACTAGTTGATTTTTCTACCAAACGTTTTTAAATTAATCAACCAGTAACCCCTCAAATATCTTACACACACTATTTCCACTTTCCGTTTCACATACTAAAAACTCAAAGATTAGGGCTAAACAAATCAATTTCAATCTCATTTCGCCATGGTGTGACGATCGCTCCAAATCCATTTGACCTCTATATGATACGTTTTGTAAACATTGCATTCTTTTGAAAAGGCACACCATAAATGAATACTTAAATCAAAGGTTTTCGACATCTGATGATTTCTACATATAGACAATCACCGTAAATAATAGTTTATAATAGTACTTCCATTGACAATGCAGTCAAAATAAGATACATGGTGATGATTTGGTGAATGCAACATTTCCTTGATAAATATGCCATGTAAGACTCCATGTACATAGCTTGTCTAACATATAAGCAAACAGCGAAAGACTTCTAGGAACCTGAGAATAAACATGCTAACAAGTGTCAACACAAAGGTTGGTGGGTTCATAGTTTTAGTGTTTCGCATAATCTGTATATAAAGGTGGATCACAAGATTTCAGTTGTTTCATCCAGAAACGTTTATCAAAATATTCTACGAAATTGAGCACCCTGTTAACTAAACTTAACGTATATATAATTTATACCATTTGTATAATCATCTTAATAATACACGCAAACCAACGTGTACGCTTCTCAAATAGCATACGTTCGTTAAAAGACTAGTGCTCTAGCTCGGACGGGGATATCAAGCCCTATGGATCCATATATAACTACTCGCGCCCACCATTTCTTATAACCGGCAGTTACTAGTTACCAAAGCTAAGGGATTTTTGGTTCAAACTCGGTGTAGAATTTAGTATGTACTTGTATCCATTGTGTTTAAAATAATGTGCATGTATTCTCAGCCCAAAAATATAGATTGCAAAAGCAATTAAAAAGGGAGCAAATGAAACTCACATTAGCCGCATATAAAGTCGTTCACCAAAATGTGACTGAAACTCGGATTACCAAATAACTGTAGATCTCAACCTAGAGAACATATGTTTGTCAATAATTGTTTACCAAGCTAGGTCAGGTCATAGTGTATCACAATCCTAATGCTCGAGATCGACATACAATAGTTATCAAAAGTTATTTCAAAAAGTCAACTTTGACAGTTGTTCAACAAAACGAGACGTGCCTTATATAAGGATTCATTTACTTGGCTAGTAGTATTTTATCAATCTCATAAATAGGTTGTTTAAATATTAATTGCAGATTCAAAAGCAATTCCAATTAACGTCAATTATAATTCAGTTGACCATATCTTTTGATTCGTTCATCGAAATTACGCTATTTCTAAATGAAAATTTATTGATTTTTCGCCAGCTTTCCGAAAACATGTATATCATATACCTTTTACCAGTAATATATGTATTTAATTCGTGATTCATTATAAACTGTTTAACGACGAAATTTAGCATACAAGCATGTATAAATATATACTCGAGCACTAGACATGTATACACTATTAATATATAAAAGATAAGATATGAATGCTCACGTATCAATATTGAGATTCAATATTGCAGGAAAGTACGTAGATGCAACAGAGATGATAAATACTAGGTTTGACTTACGAACAATACCTATGAACATTACCCATAACCTCCATAGCTATAACCCATAATTTCCTTAGTTCTATCACGTTTAAAGCTTGTTTTGAAAGTGACACGCTCATGACCTCGTCTTAATATTTTATGTATAATATTACTAAAAATATTAAGATTAATAATAATAATAATTTTAATAATAATATAATAATAATAATAATAATAATAATAATAATAATAATAAATAAATAAATAAATAAATAAATAAATACTTACAGAGTAATAGGTGTAAAAAAACATGCGCTAGAAACCTGGTATTTATAGCCATAATTCCTGATTCTGATGCCCATGCGAGTGCATGGGATTTTAGTGCAAATCTCATGCACTTGCATGAGCTCATGCACTCGCATGGGTTTTATGCCTATTTCCCATGCGATCGCATGGCCGTCAGATCCAGCTCACATATTTTTTGTTTTCTTGTTTGTCGACATAATTAAATATAATATATATAATATATATAATTTAAATAATTAATTATATATTATATTAAATTCATGTGCATAGTTGACTTGTAATTTTTGTTCCGATGACTCGTACGTTGTCACTCGACTTATGTCCCGGTTCCGGTTTCTCGAACGCATTTTTGTACGCTTAGAAAACTCGCAATTTACGTTTTGTGACTCGTACCTTTGTCAAAATATAGTCTTAAATTATCAATAAACTATATCATTCAAAGTGTATCTTAAACTTTCGAGTGTTTTGGTCATTTACTTCTATAAATCATTGTCTCGCTATTTGTTGATATATATATAATAACAAATCATTTTATGACCAAGTTAATATATATTTTCAACATTCATAAACATGTTTTAAATATACATCGCAAGTTATTCATACAATTAATATTCCAACTTATCTTATATATTCAAATAAATATTTAAACCAATAAGTTTAATGTACGATATTAAACAATTAATACATTGTTATGTTTTCAAGTTATAGTATATATATATATATATATATATATATATATATATATATATATATATATATATATATATATATAATTGTTCATGAATCGTCGAGAACAACCGAAAGGTATTTGAATAGTTCAAAAATTTTGAGATTCAGTTTTACAGACTTTGCTTATCGTGTCGGAAATGTTAATCATACAAAGATTAAGTTTAAATTTGGTCAGAAATTTCTGGGTCATCACAGTACCTACCCGTTAAAGAAATTTCGTCTCGAAATTTGAGTGAGACAAAAGTGGAGTGTTGGAGTATTTCTATTGATCGGTCATGTCATATAGGCGCGAATTAGATGTCCAATTGCTTCGATTTGAATTATCCAGAGAATGCCTTATATAGATATAGATATCTAATATATCAAAAAGATGGACAATCAAACCTTTTTCTCGATTCAATAGAAGCCCAAAGAGGTGAATAGGGTCCAAATAACGAGAGATATGTAAAAAGGAGGTCCGATTACACCTATTCCTAATCCTAAATGGAATGTAACGACGTAGGGATCCATATGTAAACATAGTATCTATTTAGATACGCTCAAATGACCCCTTCTCACAATGAGATTGTATATAACCCTATTCCGGTCTGGTCCGGTATGAAATGAACTTATAATCATAGAATCGACTCGATCATCAGATTATAGATTATAAGTTCATAACCCAGGCCCATTACCATTTTGGGCGGAACAGATCTACTAATTCTTTGATTCCAGTTAGCGCTTTCAACCACTCAGCCATCTCTCCAAAAGACAATTTTATTTTATTCTTCCGAATAGAAAATGGCCATATGAGTGGATACCGCCACTATCAAAGATCTCGGATGTGATGGTCAATCTATCTATCCCAATATATAGGATAGATAATATAATATATAGATAAAGATAATATATAATATATGATCCAACATGCCCATTTGTAAAAAAAATTCCATTCTCCCCCGACTCCATGTACGAATAAAGTGGTAAAGGGGTAGTAATATAAAAAATCATATAGAATCAATGGATTCATGGTAAAATCCCTGTATGATGTAGTTTAGTACAATTTTTTGCTGATATAGGGATCAAATGGTATAGTTCATTTGTTGGTAGCTTGGAGGATTAAAAGCATGACTCTTGCTTTCCAATTGGCTGTTTTTGCATTAATTGCTACTTCATCAATCTTATTGATTAGCGTACCCGTTGTATTTGCTTCTCCTGATGGTTGGTCAAGTAACAAAAATGTTGTATTTTCAGGTACATCATTATGGATTGGATTAGTCTTTCTGGTGGATTTGAACCTGTGACATTTTGTACCCAAAACAAACGCGCTACCAAGCTGCGCTACATCCCTTCCATTGGTCTACAGTGTCATTGTAGAGAATTTCCTGTCTTGTTTTCCACATCGTTATCGCCTCTATTAAAATCTAGAATTTTTATGTCCACTTCGTCTTTTTGGTCTCATTTAACATATTAACATATAATATAATAATAGTAAAAAACTTCTATCTATATGAAATATGGAACGGAACCCCTAGGAAAAATAAATGAGTTGGGCAATATTGGGGAAGAAAAGGACGTTTTTTTCTGTATAAAAAAAAGTAAATCTTTTTATTGGATGATTGTACATTTCAATATGTATTATCTTCTGTATTACAAATTACAATAAAATGAAGGAGTTTTTCAATGAAAGATCTACAAACATACCTTTCTGTGGCACCGGTACTAAGTACTCTATGGTTCGTTTCTTTGGCAGGTTTATTGATAGAGATTAATCGTTTTTTCCCGGATGCGTTGACGTTCCCCTTTTTTTCCTTCTAGTTACTAGTTATTGAAGTGGGAAGGAATAAAGAAGATTAGAGATACAATTAAATAGCAGCCCCCTCTTTTCTCTTTTTTCCCTTTTTAGAATTAGAATAAGGGAGGAAAGAGAAAGAATAAAAGTGCATTCAACGGCTGGGAGATTGGGATTCAGGAGGGAAAGAGTATTATACAAGATACTTCTAATACTTCTATGAAATACTGTACTGTGATTTGAAATATAGTTTAGATTTAGAAATCTTTCTATCTTATTTCCTATATTGGTTGTAGTGAAATCTTGCATAAGAAGATAGCAAGTTACAAATTCTATTTTTTTTCCTTCCTTTCTTCTTTTTCGTTTCGGATTGAAAGAGGAAGAGTTGAGTAAATGAAAAAGCCAAAGGAGGTTTATGGCCAAGGGTAAAGATGTGTGAATACCGGTTCTTTTGGAATGTACCGCTTGTGTTCAAAACGGTGTTAATAAGGAAGCAACGGGCATTTCGTCATGACTAACAATAAAAATATTTTCATGACAAATATGAGTTGATAAATAGAATTTTATCACCGTTGAATAATACGGATAAAACAATCCGATTACTCGAAGCGTATGAGAGAAGTTATCGTAATATAGTGAAATGGAGAATAGAGATTCGTCTTATCTCTTGATGTAGTAACGATTGATTTTCGGAATTTAAGGAATAGAAAATCTTCATAATTTAAATAAGATTTGATTCTTCAGAATTTAAGGAAATGATGATTTCCTTTGATTAAATGCGTAATCTGCCTCGATTACTATGTCTGATATTTTGCTATAAATTTACCTCTTCCATTTCATTTATTTTCACCACTCCTATAATCTTCTTTCTTATTTCATACTTACAAAAGATTTGTGAAAATGCTTCATCCAGTTTTGATTCTTGATATTTTCTTGGCAATCATATCATTCATTCTTCTTTTTCATCTGCCACCAGAGGAGGTTATTTTCTTCTACTATTACCTTGGGGTTATATTGTTTTTCATTCTCCCGTGTCTTTATATTGCTATACGCATTGATATACACGGTTTGTAATTTCAGAGTTGTTTTCGGGCTTTATATTTTCCATTATATTTCGGAGCTTCATGCTTTCGTTTTCTCTTCCCACCTTAAGTCAAGCGGATAATGGTCCAGAATTCGTAGCTATACATTTTGAAATGAACATAGTTAATGTTCTAAGAAAGAAATTGTAATGACACGATCTTGATTTATCAAATTACCAGAATATCTGGAAAAGACCGAATCATCAAGAAAAGTATTTTCTTGATATATTTAGAGATTAAATAGAATGAAAGAGTTATGTAACATGGTTCATGATGAGGGTGTGATCTGTGAACCTTTATCACGTTCCATTAGAAACTCAGCATGACTTACTGTAATATAATCACGTTGATCAAGTGTCATTATATTATACTAACTCATGCTTCAATTCCCAACATTTCTTCAAAACATCTATTTTTCAAATTTTTCAGATTTTAGAAACTAAAATAGTTTCTTTTATGATGTAACACAGATAGCGTGAAGAGATGAATGATTTCAGATAAGAATGGTTATAAAAAAATATCTTCAGAAATATCGAGGATATTTATAATGAAAGATACGATGATATCTTAGAATTTCTAATATCAGAGGATGATGCGGAAAATCTGTCTGTGAAGGTTTAGAATAAGAAGTAAGGTTCTTACTAATGGTTTCAGCAGTCACTGAGTCATTTGGATTCTTTGAAGGTAGGTTCAGTCTTTGTGATTTATCCACAGCCTCTTTCATACTTTACTCAATCGGTTTTTCAGTTCCAAACCTTCTCTTTTTCTCAGCTTTACCACCATACTATTCTTTATCATCAAACTTTTGACTGTTAAGGTCGTTTACAGTTTTTGCTGCTTCATCAGCATTTTTCTAATTTTCGAGAACTAGTTCATAGTTTGGGATGTTTTTCAGAAACTTCACATTCGAAGTATGTAAGTCTAGAAGTTGGATGTTATCTATATATATAACTGTTGTCGTAGAAAATGCTGCGAGATTCAAAATACTGATTGCTAATTCCCGGTGGTTGGTATGATAATTATTGTTACAAGATGTGGATGAGTACATGATAGGGTTTCAATGAGTATAAGGATTTTTTGAAAGGTCAAGGATTAATAAAGTTGTTGGTAAATTTACTGCTAATGTGGTGGAACATGAAAGGTTCCCCAGTAACAAGAACGTATATGTCAAGTTTATAATAAGGTTAATCTGAAAAGTCGAAGTTGACTGGTTAAAAGTGTGGTAAAACTGGATACTTTGAAAAGGGATTGCAATATTATTTTCAGTAATAATAATGCTAAAGGATCTTTCACATTTTTGAAGTCAAAGTATAGCTTTGAAAGATATAGAGATCTAAGAATGATGTCACCCGTTAAATCTTGACTTGGATTCTGATCCGTCAATATCAGAATATGTAATTGAATTTGTATGGAAATGATTGTATATCGCTGTGAGCATAGTTAATAATTTTTGAATCAAAGTTGAAGAATGTACAGTATAACATATTAATTGTGAACTTATATATTTCCCGGGAATTACCTACCCGTTAAAGATTTCACAAGTAATATTTTGTACAAAAGAATTTTTATTACAGTCTTTATGAAAATATATGTGTGTATATTTCTTCAGATGTAATACAGATTTAATGAGTTAATATCATATTAAGCTCATTTGATTTTCGGCTTGACTTAGAAATGATTAATCTTTAAAACATTAAAGATTACATAATCTTTGCGGAATTTTTCATTAATGAAATCAACACTTCATTATTTATTCTTATTGATAGTGCTCGTGGAATTTTTGTGAACCTTACAAGGCAAAGATGATGTTTTCTGGAAAGTTTCGAGTATATCAAAATAGAAAATGTAAAATCAATTATGTAATTGATTAATACACTTAGTTTATTATGAAATGGAATTCATTGGGTTGAAACAGAGATTGTAGTTAACAATGGTTAAGTTGTTATGGAAGGATGTACATCATTGCATATTAGTAATATGAACTAACCGAGTAGTACCTACCAGTTAAGATTCACATGTAATAGCTTAGTACAAAAAGATTTATTTTGATTTCAAAATTCATATATATTAAATATACATAAAATTTCTTCAGGGAAAATGAGTTAATACTTCATCGGTTATTGTTGCTGGTATTTCTTGGTAACTACGGTGCGTATGACGTTGATGCTCATGAAATAGATTGTGAAGTTGAGGTTTGCGATGCGGATGTTGTTGGTGGTGGTAATGGTACTGTTGGTGTTGTTGTCGGTGGTACTGTTGATGCCGGTGATGCTGCTGGTGCTTGTAACCTTTGCACCATATTCTCCAAAGCCACTACCCGAGCGCGAAGCTCGTTGACTTCTTCTACTACACCGGGATGATTGGCGGTTCGGACGAGCGGATAAATAAGATCCAGAATTTGAGATAGTATATTATCGTGACGAGATACTCTGGAAATGAGAGAGAAAATGGTATCTCGAACAGGTTCACCGGTAAGTCCTTCAGGTTCTTCGCCAAGAGGGCAATGTGGTGGATGGAAGGGATCGCCTTCTTCTTGTCTCCAATAATTAAGTAGGCTACGAACCCATCTCCAATTCATCCAGAATAGGTGATGGCTGATTGGTTGATCCATTCCGGTTACACTGTCTTCGGAATTCAGGTGAATATCCATATCGGAATAGCTATCGGAGTTTAAGGAATTTGAACTAGATACGGGATCCATCTTGTATAATTAGAGAGATGATTTTTGATATGAAATAGATTATAGAATTTAGATTGGTACTCTTCAATACATAATTTACATATGTATATATAATACCAAAATCCCGTAAATTACGGAGAAATTTTCGGAAGATGGCAGTCAAAGTTTACTGTAACAGATACGCTAATAAATGAATTTTGTCTATACACTATCTATGCAATCAATGCAATAAGACGCGTTTAGACTTAAGATGATAAACATGTAATTTTCGACAAGAGATGATAAGCAAAACTTTTAACATGCAGACACGGTCGAAGTACAGACTTACTAATGCATCCTAACCACTATCAGTTAGACACACTCATGCAAGACCTGGTTCGCTAGGACCAACGCTCTGATACCAACTGTGACAATCGCTCCAAATCTATATGTACGAACACGCCATTCATCGATTTCATTGCGAGGTATTTGACCTCTATATGATACGTTTTGTAAACATTGCATTCTTTTGAAAAGGCACACCATAAATGAATATTTAAATCAAAGGTTTTCGACATCTGATGATTTCTACATATAGACAATCACCGTAAATAATAGTTTACAATAGTACTTCCATTGACAATGCAGTCAAAATAAGATACATGGTGATGATTTGGTGAATGCAACGTTTCCTTGATAAATATGCCATGTAAGACTCCATGTACATAGCTTGTCTAACATATAAGCAAACAGCGGAAGACTTCTAGGAACCTGAGAATAAACATGCTAACAAGTGTCAACACAAAGGTTGGTGAGTTCATAGTTTTAGTGTTTCGCATAATCTGTATATAAAGGTGGATAACAAGATTTCAGTTGTTTCATCCAGAAACGTTTATCAAAATATTCTACGAAATTGAGCACCCTGGTAACTAAACTTAACGTATATATAATTTATACCCTTTGTATAATCATCTTAATAATATACGTAAACCAACGTGTACGCTTCTCAAATAGCATACGTCAGTTAAAAGGCTAGTGCTCTAGCTCGGACGGGGATATCAAGCCCTATGGATCCATATATAACCACTCGCGCCCACCAGTTCTTATAACCGGCAGTTACTAGTTACCAAAGCTAAGGGATTTCGGTTCAAACTCGGTGTAGAATTTAGTATGTACTTGTATCCATTGTGTTTAAAATAATGTGCATGTATTCTCAGCCAAAAAATATAGATTGCAAAAGCAATTAAAAAGGGAGCAAATGAAACTCACCTTAGCCGCATATAAAGTCGTTCACCAAAATGTGACCGAAACTCGGATTACCAAATAACTGTAGATCTCAACCTAGAGAACATATGTTTGTCAATAATTGTTTACCAAGCTAGGTTAGGTCATAGTGTATCACAATCCTAATGCTCGAGATCGACATACAATAGTTATCAAAAGTTATTTCAAAAAGTCAAATTTGACAATTGTTCAACAAAACGAGACGTGCCTTATATAAGGATTCATTTACTTGGCTAGTAGTATTTTATCAATCTCATAAACAGGTTGTTTAAATATTAATTGCAGATTCAAAAGCAATTCCAATTAACGTCAATTATAATTCAGTTGACCATATCTTTTGATTCGTTCATCGAAATTACGCGATTTCTAAATGAAAAGTTATTGATTTTTCGCCAGCTTTCCGTAAACATGTATATCATATACCTTTTACCAGTAATATATGTATTTAATTCGTGATTCATTATAAACTGTTTAACGACGAAATTTAGCATACAAGCATGTATAAATATATACTCGAGCACTAGACATGTATACACTATTAATATATAAAAGATAAGATATGAATGCTCACGTATCAATATTGAGATTCAATATTGCAGGAAAGTACGTAGACGCAACAGAGATGATAAATACTAGGTTTGACTTGCGAACAATACCTATGAACATTACCCATAACCTCCATAGCTATAACCCATAATTTCCTTAGTTCTACCCCGTTTGAAGCTTGTTTTGAAAGTGACACGCTCATGACCTCGTCGTAATATTTTATGTATAATATTACTAAAAATATTAAGATTAATAATAATAATAATCTTAATAATATAATAATAATAATAATAATAATAATAATAATAATAATAATAATAATAATAATAATAATAATAATAATAATAAATAAATAAATAAATACTTACAGAGTAATAGGTGTAAAAAAACATGCGCAAGAAACCTGGTATTTATAGCCATAATTCCTGATTCTGATGCCCATGCGAGTGCATGGGATTTTAGTGCAAATCTCATGCACTTGCATGAGCTCATGCACTCGCATGGGTTTTATGCCTATTTCCCATGCGATCGCATGGCCGTCAGATCCAGCTCACATATTTTTTGTTTTCTTGTTTGTCGACATAATTAAATATAATATATATAATTTAAATAATTAATTATATATTATATTAAATTTATGTACATAGTTGACTTGTAATTTTCATTCCGATGACTCGTACGTTGTCACTCGACTTATGTCCCGGTTCTGGTTTCTCGAACGCATTTTTGTACGCTTAGAAAACTCGCAATTTACGTTTTGTGACTCGTACCTTTGTCAAAATATAGTCTTAAATTATCAATAAACTATATCATTCAAAGTGTATCTTAAACTTTCGAGTGTTTTGGTCATTTACTTCTATAAATCATTGTCTCGCTATTTGTTGATATATATATATATATATATATATATATATATATATATATATAATAACAAATCGTTTTATGACCAAGTTAATATATATTTTCAACATTCATAAACACGTTTTAAATATACGTCGCAAGTTATTCATACAATTAATATTTCAACTTATCTTATATATTCAAATAAATATTTAAACCAATAAGTTTAATGTACGATATTAAACAATTAATACATTGTTATGTTTTCAAGTTATAGTATATATATATATATATATATATATATATATATATATACATATAATTGTTCGCGAATCGTCGAGAACAACCGAAAGGTATTTGAATAGTTCAAAAATTTTGAGATTCAGTTTTACAGACTTTGCTTATCGTGTCGGAAATGTTAATCATACAAAGATTAAGTTTAAATTTGGTCAGAAATTTTCGGGTCATCACACATGGACAAACTCGACTAATTCAAACTCGCCTCATCATCATTCGGTGAACGATTAATGACTAACAACGTTCAAATGTCTCGAATCGTAAGCACAAAAATGAAAGAAATTCTACAATCACCGTCACTGGAATCCAAAATCGTCGATGAGGCAACATAACAAACCCTAGAAGAACCTAATTGGGGATTAAACTTACGTATTTGTGCTATGATTAATAATGAGCAGTCTAATGGTACGGAAATAGTTAAAGTTATTAAGAAAAAATTGGGGTTAATAATAATAAGAATATTGTTGGTCAAGATTGAGTCTTGATTTGTTGGAAACTTATTGTTCAAATTGTGATAAAGTGTTCTCAGAAGTTGCGTCTGAAAAAGGAGTTTAAAGCACTTGATGATATGGTTGAAATGATTAATGATGTTAGAACCGATGATCGGAATTGAATGAAAACGGTGCGGTTGATTTGGGATTGGGGTGAGTCCGATGAGCTTATGTATTTGCCCGTTTTTCGTCAAACTCATTTGGTGAAGCATCATTTGACTAGTCTTCATTATTTTTGTATAACTTAAATTAATCAACGAGTTTTCTACCAAACTTAATCTATTTTTTTTTAAACTTTCACTAAAGCTTCATCTTGATGATGATGAAGAGGATCTTTGTTGCAATCTTTTAAGAAACTTCAGGGACTAATCGTGTATATTTGACTAACGGAGAGTTTACAAAAGTTAAGGCAGAGACTAATTTGGAACGTATTTGGCATGTAAGGATGATTTATGCAGTTATGTTAACATAAGGACGATTTGGACAAAAAACCATAAACACATCGAAGATTTGGGCAATTTTGTCAAAACAAAAAATTCCACGAAACTCTTAGAGCACTCTTAACCATGATAGTATGTCATCCCATCACTTAGTGCAACATCAGCACCTCCTTCCCATCACTAACCAAAGACTAACTGCTAACCACCATATCGTACCCATCACACTTCCTTACACCCACTCAATTGATTAATTATTTACAGGTACAAGTTAAAAAACATTATGTACAACAAATTAATACAATACATCCGTGATCAAATATGCGTGGCAACGACAATTTGAACCACGGGTCATCAACCACTAATCAATGACATCTTGCTAGTAATGGAGCCGTTGGATGACGGAGCCAATGGCGGGCTTAACCACGAACCATTACTAGAACTCTTAAGTTACAGGTTGGGAGAGGCCCTTATTGCAAATTTCGAGAACCAAAAGGAAGATTTAGGGGGCGTTGTTGGTGATTTTAACCAAAATTGAAAAAGTATTGAAATACCCTCTCTACATACACAAATAAATGAGCAAGAAATTCCCGCTTCAAAGTTCAAACGATGTTTGAATCTTGAGATTCCAACATCGTTTACACCGATTAACCAAATATCATCCAGCATGGCACGTGGTAGATCACCAATTAAAAAAAATTTAATCGACTAATAAATATATAAAATCTTCAACCAAATAAAAAAATACTGTAATAGTTTATAGTTGCTGTAAGGATATAATCATATAAAGAACATGAAATGTTACAACTTTTAAACTTTAAGGTATAAAAGACAAAACGGGGGTTTACATGCTAACCTGGAGTGTAAGGACCTGCTAAAATACACACCTCTCATCACACACACTTCTTGGTTCTCAAAATTCTTTCTTCTGTGTCTTTTTCGTCTTTTAAACACTTAACAAAAATATACGGAGTATTATTTAAGAAAACAATGAAAAGCTATATAGAATAAGGTTTATCATTTAAATATTTCAAAATTTTTAAATAAAGATCCAATTTTATTTTTTATTTTATGAAACTACCTAATAGTGTGACATCTTTCAAATTCATATATTAACTTAAACGTTTCAATTTTCATAAGATGGTGGACATATATCACATAATCTATAGATTTACACCAAAAATTAAAAATAAATAAATATATCAGATGAGTTTATAACAATTTTTATTAAAGACAAAGCAGTAAGTGAGCAAATGCAGCAAAATAAAATCATTTGCAATGAATTTAATTTACCAAACTAAGAAAGATGGTGTAATCAAGCAAAAATAAGAAAATACAAACCGGAGAGAAACTTTTTTTTAGACTTATGCAAATACGTAATAAAGTAATAAACGTAATGTAATTATCATGCTTACCTCATTAAATCGGTTACACTACAACAAAAGTGCCAATTTATCACGGTATTTTGTTCACATTTGATGCAAGTGTGAATAAAATTGTCACACTTATAAGTTTGTAAAGTATTTAAACATTTAGAAGTGTGAAATATTACTGGTCATAATCTAAAGTGTGAAAAATAACTATATCGCTTTCATATTTAAGTGTTTAAAAAATATGCATGATTTCACATTTTTCGGTATGTAAGTTCCTGTATTTAAGTGTGAACAATTGAAAGTCAATTCAAGAGAAAACGTACACACTTATAAAAATGGAACAACTAAAAGTAATATTTTATTACTATTTATTAATATTTAGTATTTATATTTAAATATTTAATATTAATATTAATTTAATATTAATATTTAATATGATTAAATATAAGAAAGGTATATATGCGTCAGAGTACGATTCATTTCTGAGATTGAATAACTGAGACTTCTTCATTTGCTATTCAACCCCAATATCTTCATTCGACGCCGCTCAGTTTCATCCTAACTGCAAGCCCTAGTTTCAAGCACATTCAAGTACAACGATTCAATTTCTTCATTCTACCGCCGCTCAATTTCTTCACTACGGTCTGCAAGCCCTAATTTCAAGCACATTCAAGCACATCGATTCAATTTCTTCATTCGTCGCCGCTCAATTTCTTCACTACGATCTGCAAGCCCTAATTTCAAGCACATCGATTCAATTTCTTCATTCGTCGCTGCTCAATTGCAAGCTCCATTCACTACGATCTGTAAGTGTTTCTAGGTTGTTGATTCCTTTACGTATATATTTTGAGTTTGTACTGTCAGAATTTGATTTTATTTAATTGCTTATGAATAATACTTTTGAGATATATTTTACATCTAATTCGTTAGCTTCATTGTTTATTATCATCTGATTTCACAACTTATTATGTTAGGGCTTCCATGAGGATAATATGATATGTTTGACCTAATGAGTAATTTACGTTGCTACAAATGTTGTTTTTCGGAGCTTTTAATAATCGTTTTGATTTTGAGATGTTGGTTGTAGGGACAAGTGAGGAGATGGCCTCACATTCCGGTTTCATTTTACTGCTGCAATGTGTGTTCCCAGTCAGGGTACATGAGGCTGATCTTTGCCTTCACATCTCTTATTTTACGAAATCTCCCTGAAATTTAACTGTATTCTAAATTTAACTCATATGAGGTGCAGATTTAATGCGCCAAGGATGAAATAGAAAATGTCAAAATGCTTAAAAAGGTAACACTTATAGGCAGTGTACCTAATTGTAGAGTAGTGTACTTTTTAGTAAGTCCGGTTCGTTCCACAGGGAGCTGGTGATTACGTACTATATTTTTAACAACTATATTTATATATATATATATATATATATATATATATATATATATATATATATATATATATATATATATATATATATATATATATGGCTCAACCTTCTTTCCTTCCTTAGTAGGGGATATACCTAGCAGCAGCAGTTTACCGTCCTGTTCTACAGGTTAAACCTAACCCGCTTCTGATGTCTTCTATGTTATCTGTGAAGTGTACTATATTTTAGCTTATTTGACTATCTTAAGGTTAATTTATTTGTACTCCTAGAATATGTTCATTTTATGTTGGGTTGTTAAATTTGCACTATGGATTTCTGTCTTGACCTTTAGAAGTCACGGACCCAAGATTTTTAGGATTAACTCAGCTTTCGATGTGATATTTCTTTCGGTGAATACATATTAGTTTTATGAATTAAATTTCAACCGATGTGTGTTTGTGGGGCCAAATGAATCAGTTATATGGTTAGAAGAGTCTGCTTAGCCATTTTATAGTTTGGATTATATTATGAGAAGTATAGTCATGATTGAAAGGACCCGTCCTAATCCATCCGGACAAAGTCCATATCGATTATAAACGATTCACACAGTTGATTACATCGCGAGGTACTTGACCTCTATATGATACATTTTACAAACATTGCATTCGTTTTTGAAAAGACAATATTTCATTACATCGAAAGTTGACGGCATGCATACCATTTCATAATATATCTAACTATAATTGACTTAATATTAATCTTGATGAACTCAACGACTCGAATGCAACGTCTTTTGAAATATGTCATGAATGACTCCAAGTAATATCTCTAATACGAGCAAATGCACAGCGGAAGATTTCTTTTATACCTGAGAATAAACATGCTTTCAAGTGTCAACCAAAAGGTTGGTGAGTCCATTAGTTTAACATAAATAATCATTTCATAATTTTAATAGACCACAAGATTTCATATTTCCATTTCTCCTAAACATACGTCCCATACATAGAGACAAAATATCATTCATATGGATTGAACACCTGGTAACCGACATTCACAATATGTATATAAGAATATCCCCATCATTCCGGGATCCTCCTTCGGACATGATATAAATTTCGAAGTACTAAAGCATCCGGTACTTTCAATGGGGCTTGTTGGGCCTGATAGATCTATCTTTAGAGTTCGCGTCAATTAGGGTGTCTGTTCCCTAATTCTTAGATTACCAGACTTAATAAAAAGGGGCATATTCGGTTTAATAATCCAGCCATAGAATGTAGTTTCGATCACTTGTGTCTATTTCGTAAAGCATTTATAAAAGCAGCGCATGTATTCTGAGTCCCAAAAATATATATTGCAAAAGCATTTAAAAAGGGATTAATGAAACTCAAGCGTATAAATATTGTAAAACAGTTAATAAAGCATTTGCATGTATTCTCAGCCCAAGAACGTAAAGAGTAAAAAGGGCAAATGAAACTCACGCGTATAAATATTGTAAAACAGTTAATAAAGCATTTGCATGTATTCTCAGCCCAAAAACGTAAAGAGTAAAAAGGGCAAATGAAACTCACGCGTATAAATATTGTAAAACAGTTAATAAAGCATTTGCATGTATTCTCAGCCCAAAAACGTAAAGAGTAAAAAGGGCAAATGAAACTCACGCGTATAAATATTGTAAAATAGTTAATAAAGCATTTGCATGTATTCTCAGCCCAAAAACGTAAAGAGTAAAAAGGGCAAATGAAACTCACGCGTATAAATATTGTAAAACAGTTAATAAAGCATTTGCATGTATTCTCAGCCCAAAAACGTAAAGAGTAAAAAGGGCAAATGAAACTCACAATACTGTATTTTGTAGTAAAAATACATATGACGATACTGAACAAAGCAGGGTTGGCCTCGGATTCACGAACCTATATCAGTTATATTTATTAAAACATATATCAAAAATCAAATAATTCCATCTATTAATTATATAGTATTATATATTTAGTGTTGTAGTTCATATATAATTTATACTAAATTCTATTATATATTATATTTTAAATTACATGTTATATATATATTATTTTGTATAAACATAATAGAAAGGTTAATATGATTATAGATAATATTAAGATAATTATAGTATAAGTATATTTTTATATACAACACATTTATTTGTTATAATAATATGATAATAATGATAATCCTTATATTAATTCTTAATGATAATACTAATACTAATGTTAATAATAATAATAATAATAATAATAATAATAATAATAATAATAATAATAATAATAATAATAATAATAATAATAATAATAATAATAATAATAATCTTAAAATCATGTTAATTCTAATAATAATAATAATAATACTAATAATAATAATACATATATATAAATGATAATAATGTAAACTATATTAATAATAATAATAATTTTGGTATTGAAAACTACCTTCCAAGCTTTTCTAAAAATAGATGCCACGAACCGGGCTCGAACCCACGACCTCTCACTCAACAGACACATTCTAAACCACTCCTCTGCTCGTGCTTTTTCTGATTAAATTCCCAATTTTAATTTATATAACCAATATATCTGTTTGTTTTTCCTTAACTTACAAACCCAAATATCATCGACACTTATTATCATGCGCATCATCATCATCATCATGTCATGATCCTCATGATCATTATCACATCTTTCATTTACCATCCCAAACATCACGATGTCCATCAATCTCATCTATATCTCATCATCATCATAACCATTTATTATCATCTTAACCATTCTCATCTCCCTATCTTAATCATATATCATGATCTTAATTATTATTAACCTCGTCACTCATCGATATCGTCTTAGAAACAAGATAGAATACGCATCAGCTGGAAACAAAACAACAACAAAGATGGTGGTTGGGTTGATCGTGGTTGGGCTGCAAACAAGTCAAGTGGCTGCAGTATTAAGTCGACAAGCACAAGACCTAGTCCAAGTGAATTGTTGGGCTGATTTAAAATCAAGTGTATAATGGCTTCGGTTCATGCTATATCATAAGCCCAATATAGTCTGATGGGCCTTGGTTCTCCTATGCTATCTAATAGCTACATCATAAATCCAGTACATAGTCTAACCCAAAACAATTTCGTGGTTTGGTGTGGAAATCAGGATTTTTCAATCGACATCATCAATCGTCATTCTCCATTATCATAAATAAACAGACAGATTGCCTACAGATACATATCATGCTTTGTATAAATAATAATTATTTAAGTATGATCACTTGTATCATCATCTCTCTTTCATTGTACGCATCATCACCATTCTTTTATCACCTTCGTTTGGGTATTTATTAAGTCACGAAACAGAAATAATTACGCAGCAGCAGTAATTAAATAATCATTAGAATAATTGGTTGTAAGAACTTATAACATTGGTGGGTCTTGATGGTGGAGGTTGGCGATAGGTTTCTAAACAGAAACGTTGACCGTCTAAATGGATTTGGAATAGGTGAATGATGGTGATTCGTTGAAAACCAAAAAATTTAAGAGAGATAGGGAGAGGATGAGAGAAGTGTGGACATGGGGGCGGTCTTACAAGAAGAAGAAGGGATAAAAAAATATAGTGAAGGTGGCGTGTTATTATGGTTTATGTTTATGAATGATCGAGAACAAAACAAAAATATAAAGAGGAGATAGTGGATTTCTTAATCAATCACATGGTACAGATAATAATAGTTGGTGGTGATGCTTTATCTATATTGCATCGATATAATTATCTTTATAATATAATTATAATATCATATCAATAATTAAATGTGTGAATAACTTAGCCGTCATCATTCACGGACTAAATTTCGTACAGTGTTGTTAATCAGTGGCGGATAAGAGTCCACAGAATAATCCTAAATTTTTAATTAACTATATTTATTTATTTTGGTCATTATGGTATAAAATTTGTTCCTTAATTTGCTAAATAAAAATTACATCAATTGTCCCTCTCATTTATGGGTGAAATATAAAAAGTGTTAAAACTTAACAAATAGTTTCTAAATACATTTTTAATAAGTCTAAAATTTATAGAACTCATTTTCGTATCACCGTTTATTTTAAAATTACATAAGTTTGAATTTAACTTGCTTAATATCAATCGAAACATCAAACGAGTATTACAATCATTTAATATTTATCTTTAATATACTTTATTTATATATAGAGATATATTTTAAATAATAATTATTATAATATCCTATTTTTATTTTTTTAATAACAACAACATATAATACTTCAAATTATATTTTGAATTATTATTTATATATACATACACACATATCTATTTACAATTAATTGTTCGTGAATCGTCATAGTCAAAGGTTAACTGAAACCATATAAACAGTTCGAATATTTCATG
Source organism: Rutidosis leptorrhynchoides (assembly GCF_046630445.1). Classification (NCBI taxonomy): domain Eukaryota; kingdom Viridiplantae; phylum Streptophyta; class Magnoliopsida; order Asterales; family Asteraceae; genus Rutidosis; species Rutidosis leptorrhynchoides. The sequence goes on along the minus strand of NC_092340.1, from coordinate 81,430,173 downwards.
ACTCTACATTATAGGCTTTGCTTATCGTATCGAAATCAAATAAAGATTAAAGTTTAAATTTGATCGGAAATTTCCGGGTCATCACAGTACCTACCCGTTAAAGAAATTTCGTCCCGAAATTTGAGTGAGGTGGTCATGGCTAACAATAAAAATGTTTTCATGACGAATATGAGTTGATAAATTGAGTTTTATCATCATTGAGTAATATGGATAAAAATAATTCGATTATTCGAAGAGTACGAATGAAACTATCACAAAAGATTGAAATAGGAAAAAAAATAAGGATTCGTCTTAACTTTTGACGGAGACAGGGTTGAATTCCGGAATTCAAGGGATTTATAGAAAATCTTCGAAATCAAAAAGATTTGATTCTTCGGCGAATAAGGAAATTAAGATCTCTCGAATTAAATGCGGTGATCTGCTTTGATTACTCTGTCTGATATTTCCATTATAAATTAAACTCTTCCGTTCCATTATTCTCACCCTTCCCATACTTTCCTTCTTATTTCATACATCCAAAAGATTCTGAAAATGCTTAATCCAGTTCTGATCCTTGTCCTCATCCTTATTATCGCAAGAATCATTCTCCTTTTCCAACTTCCACCAGAGGAATCTGTTTTCTTCTACTTCGCCCTCGGGATTATAATGTTTTTAATTCTCCCGTGTCTTTATGTTGCGATAAACATTGATATACACAGTTTGTAATTTATATGTTGTTATCGGCTTTATATTCTCCCTTATATTTCAAAGCTCTATGCTTTTATTTTCTCTTCCCGACTTCCAGTCAAGCGGTTAATGGTCCAGAATTTGTAGATATAGAGTCTCGAATGATTATAATGTTCTAAGCAGGAAGGAACGTGATAGCACGATTTGATTTTCAAATTTATCAACATCACGGAAGATAGAACCATCAAGAATACATTTTCTTGATTTGTTCCGGAGTTAAGTAGGATGAAAGAGTTATGTAACATGGCACATGATGACGTTATGATCTGTGAATCATCACGTTCCATTTAGAAACTCAGCATGACTTACTGTAATATAATCACGTTGATCAAGTGTCATTATATTATACTGCTTCATGCATCAGTTCCCAACATTACTCCAATAACATTCATATTTTTAAGCTCGAAAGTTTACAGAATATAGAAACTAACAGTTTCTATATGATGTAACACTGATATCAGGAAGAGATTAATGATTTCAGATAAGAATAGTTATAAAATATCTCCAGAAATATGGAGGATATTTATAATGAAAGATACGATGATATCTTGGAATTTCTAATATCGATGGGTGATGAAGAAGATTTATCCGTAAGGGTTTAGATTCGGAAGCAAAGTATTCACTAAAGATTTCATCAGAAACAGAATCATTTGGATTCTTTGAAGTCAAACTTATTCTTTGTGATTTGTCCACGGCTTCCTTCGTAGTTTCGCATAATCCGTTTTTCGGTACTAAATTTTCTATTGAATGTTTCCAATATAATGATACACAGGAAGCACGAGGAGGTATATATAATTTCGGACGAAAATATTTATGAAAATATCCTCAGAAATATCGAAGATATTGATGATGATATTTTGGAATTTCTAAGTTCGATGGTTGGTGGAGAAAGATTTTCCACAAGATTTTAACATGACTTCGGAGCAAGATATTCTCTAAAGATTTCAACAGATCCAGAATTACCTGAATCCTTTGAATATAGGGTTTGGTCCTTGTATTTGTCCTTGGTCTCCTTTATGGGTAGCTCAATCTGTTTTTCAATACCTAATTTTCTATCGAGCGTTCCTAATACTCCTTTCTTTATCATCAAACTTTTGGTCGTTTAGACCATCTACCATTTTTCTGTTTTCTCTGCATTTAATGCTATGATATCTGAATCATCGGTTATTAATCCGAGGTGGTTTCAGGAAAATTGTGTTTTTAGATGATTAAACGCTGATGGTAATATGGTGGAATATGAAAGATTCCCTGATAATAATAAAAAAGCACGCGTATATATCAATGTTATAATAAGGTTGTTTCGTACGAAAAGTCGAAGTTGTCTTGCTGGAGCTGTGACAAAACTGGCTATCTCGAACAACAGATGCAAAGTTATTTTCGGTAATAATAACGCTAAAGGAATTAGCACAGCTACATGTTAAACGTTTACTCAGGTTCCCAGTGTTTTCAGGTGCATAATTATATGCATCAATCTTTTCTCCCGTAAATGAAGTGCGGTTGGTTCATCCTCTCGATTAAGGTGTTTTCAAGAATCATGAAAGGTTTGAACGCAGATTGTAATTGTGATGATACGAATGGGGTTTAAAATGAAAGCAAGTGGCAAACTTAAAGAATTATTTAGTTTCATATGTTATAATCAATATTTTATTTCATTTTAATTGTCCAGTGTTGGTAGTCCACAGTTGATAGTCCACAGTAACAGTCCAGTAATTCATATATAGTTTAATATATAATATTCGAATTAATCAATAAATATCGTGACCCGTGTACATGTCTCAGACTTGATCACAACTCAAAGTATATATATTATTTGAGAATCAACCTCAACCCTGTATAGAGAACTCGATCATTACTACATATAGAGTGTCTATGGTGATTCCAAATAATATATATAGATGCGTCGATATGATATGTCAAAACCTTGTATACGTGTCCCGATATTTAAAGTGCGTAAAATAAATAACAGAAATTAAATGACGATAATTAAAGTGCGTAAAGTAAATAACAGAAATTAAATGACGATAAATAAAATGCGTAAAGTAAATAACAAAAATTAAATAACGATATATAAAATTGCGAGAATTAAAATTGCGATAAAATAAATTGCGATAATTAAATTGCAATAAATAAAATGTAATATGGAATTAACAGTTAGCTAGGAACAGTTAGCTAGGATTTTGTTAGCGTGGTTTCTTAACAAAATTTCATATTGTCAATTTGTCTGTTTCTAATCAATTTTTATTGTGTCCATTATTTCTTCATTATGCCACTTGTTGGATTCTGATAAATCAAAATCTAAATATGTAATTGGATGAATATGGTTATTCTGTGGTGAACGGATTTGTATATCGGTGGATGTAAGTAGGATAGTATATAACTGTTGAAACAGATTCGAAGAACGTACAATGTAACTTATTAATGTGAAATTTAAATAGTCCTCGGGTATTACCTACCCGTTAAAATATTTTCACCATTAACAGTTTGTACAAGAGAATTTTTAATTACAATCTTTATGAAAACATATATACATATATATTTTCTTCAGATGTATTCATGGATTTAATGAGTTAATATAATATTTAAACTCATTTGCCTTTCGGTTGGAACTAGAATAAATAATCTTTAAAACTTTAAAGATTACATATTCGACATGTCGAACAAAGATCATACTCAAAGTACAGATGATGATATTGAAGCATGGATTGTTGATGGTACTGGTGCTGTTATTGATTGTACTGTTGGTGCCGGTGATGTTGCTGAAGCTGGTACATTTTGCACCATATTCTCCGAATTGATTATTCGAGCGCAAAGTTTGTTGACTTATTACTCCAGGATGATTGTCGGTCGGAACGAGTGGATGAATAAGGTTCAGAATTGTGGATAGGATATAATCTTGTCAAGTTACCCCGTAAATGAGACTGAAAATGGTGTCTCGAACAGGTTCGCCGGTAAACGCTTCAGGTTCATTGTCAAGAGGTGAATTCGGTTGGTGGAAGGGATTGCCTTCTGCGCGTTTCCATTAATTAAGTCGACTACGAACTCATCAGATGAATTGATAATGGCTGATTGGTTGATTCATGTAGGTGACGTTGTTTTCGGAGCTTAGGTGAACATCTATGTCGGAATAGCTGTCGGAATAACTATCGGAATAGCTATCAGAATCTGAGGGACTCGAACTGGTTGCAGGATTCATCTCGTACGATCAGATGAAGGATTTTTCGATAAGAAATAGATTATAGGATGTAGATTAGTACCCTGCTATACATAATTTAAATATGCATATATAATACTAAAATCCCATAAGTTACGGAGGAATCTACGGAAGTTGTCAGGCAAAGTTACAGTAATAGATACACTAAGATATGAAGTATCAGATACGCTAAGATATGAATTTTATCTATACACTATTCATGCAGTCAATGCAATAAAACGTGTCTAGACTAAGAATGATAAGCAGGTAATTTTCCTAAGGATGATAAGCAAATGAATTCCGACTAGCAATGATAAGTAAAACTTTTGACATGCAGACACGGTCGAAGTCCAGTCTCACTAATGCCTCCTAACGACTTATCAGTTAGACATACTAATGCAGACCTGGTTCACTAAGACCTCTGCTCTGATACCAACTGAAAGGACCCGTTCTAATCCATCCGGACAAAGTCCATATCGATTATAAATGATTCACACAGTTGATTACATCGCGAGGTACTTGACCTCTATATGATACATTTTACAAACATTGCATTCGTTTTTGAAAAGACAATATTTCATTACATCGAAAGTTGACGGCATGCATACCATTTCATAATATATCTAACTATAATTGACTTAATATTAATCTTGATGAACTCAACGACTCGAATGCAACGTCTTTTGAAATATGTCATGAATGACTCCAAGTAATATCTCTAATACGAGCAAATGCACAGCGGAAGATTTCTTTTTATACTTGAGAATAAACATGCTTTCAAGTGTCAACCAAAAGGTTGGTGAGTCCATTAGTTTAACATAAATAATCATTTCATAATTTTAATAGACCACAAGATTTCATATTTCCATTTCTCCTAAACATACGTCCCATACATAGAGACAAAATATCATTCATATGGATTGAACACCTGGTAACCGATATTCACAATATGTATATAAGAATATCCCCATCATTCCGGGATCCTCCTTCGGACATGATATAAATTTCGAAGTACTAAAGCATCCGGTACTTTGGATGGGGCTTGTTGGGCCCGATAGATCTATCTTTAGAGTTCGCGTCAATTAGGGTGTCTGTTCCCTAATTCTTAGATTACCAGACTTAATAAAAAGGGGCATATTCGGTTTAATAATCCAGCCATAGAATGTAGTTTCGATCACTTGTGTCTATTTCGTAAAGCATTTATAAAAGCAGCGCATGTATTCTCAGTCCCAAAAATATATATTGCAAAAGCATTTAAAAAGGGATTAATGAAACTCACGCGTATAAATATTGTAAAACAGTTAATAAAGCATTTGCATGTATTCTCAGCCCAAGAACGTAAAGAGTAAAAAGGGCAAATGAAACTCACGCGTATAAATATTGTAAAACAGTTAATAAAGCATTTGCATGTATTCTCAGCCCAAAAACGTAAAGAGTAAAAAGGGCAAATGAAACTCACGCGTATAAATATTGTAAAACAGTTAAAAAAGCATTTGCATGTATTCTCAGCCCAAAAACGTAAAGAGTAAAAAGGGCAAATGAAACTCACGCGTATAAATATTGTAAAACAGTTAATAAAGCATTTGCATGTATTCTCAGCCCAAAAACGTAAAGAGTAAAAAGGGCAAATGAAACTCACGCGTATAAATATTGTAAAACAGTTAATAAAGCATTTGCATGTATTCCCAGCCCAAAAACGTAAAGAGTAAAAAGGGCAAATGAAACTCACAATACTGTATTTTGTAGTAAAAATACATATGACGATACTGAACAAAGCAGGGTTGGCCTCGGATTCACGAACCTATATCAGTTATATTTATTAAAACATATATCAAAAATCAAATAATTCCATCTATTAATTATATAGTATTATATATTTAGTGTTGTAGTTCATATATAATTTATACTAAATTCTATTATATATTATATTTTAAATTACATGTTATATATATATATTATTTTGTATAAACATAATAGAAAGGTTAATATGATTATTGATAATATTAAGATAATTATAGTATAAGTATATTTTTATATACAACACATTTATTTGTTATAATAATATGATAATAATGATAATCCTTATATTAATTCTTAATGATAATACTAATACTAATGTTAATAATAATAATAATAATAATAATAATAATAATAATAATAATAATAATAATAATAAAAATAATAATAATAATAATAATAATAATAATAATAATAATAATAATAATAATCTTAAAATCATGTTAATTCTAATAATAATAATAATAATACTAATAATAATAATAATACATATATAAATGATAATAATGTAAACTATATTAATAATAATAGTAATTTTGGTATTGAAAACTACCTTCCAAGCTTTTCTAAAAATAGATGCCACGAACCGGGCTCGAACCCACGACCTCTCACTCAACGGACACATTCTAAACCACTCCTCTGCTCGTGCTTTTTCTGATTAAATTCCCAATTTTAATTTATATAACCAATATATCTGTTTGTTTTTCCTTAACTTACAAACCCAAATATCATCGACACTTATTATCATGCGCATCATCATCATCATCATGTCATGATCCTCATGATCATTATCACATCTTTCATTTACCATCCCAAACATCACGATGTCCATCAATCTCATCTATATCTCATCATCATCATAACCATTTATTATCATCTTAACCATTCTCATCTCCCTATCTTAATCATATATCATGATCATAATTATTATTAACCTCGTCACTCATCGATATCGTCTTAGAAACAAGATAGAATACGCATCAGCTGGAAACAAAACAACAACAAAGATGGTGGTTGGGTTGATCGTGGTTGGGCTGCAAACAAGTCAAGTGGCTGCAGTAGTAAGTCGACAAGCACAAGACCTAGTCCAAGTGAATTGTTGGGCTGATTTAAAATCAAGTGTATAATGGCTTCGGTTCATGCTATATCATAAGCCCAATATAGTCTGATGGGCCTTGGTTCTCCTATGCTATCTAATAGCTACATCATAAATCCAGTACATAGTCTAACCCAAAACAATTTCGTGGTTTGGTGTGGAAATCAGGATTTTTCAATCGACATCATCAATCGTCATTCTCCATTATCATAAATAAACAGACAGATTGCCTACAGATACATATCATGCTTTGTATAAATAAAAATTATTTAAGTATGATCACTTGTATCATCATATCTCTTTCATTGTACGCATCATCACCATTCTTTTATCACCTTTGTTTGGGTATTTATTCAGTCACGAAACAGAAATAATTACGCAGCTGCAGTAATTAAATAATCATTAGAATAATTGGTTGTAAGAACTTATAACGTTGGTGGGTCTTGATGGTGGAGGTTGGCGATAGGTTTCTAAACAGAAACGTTGACCGTCTAAATGGATTTGGAATAGGTGAATGATGGTGATTCATTGAAAACCAGAAAATTTAAGAGAGATAGGGAGAGGATGAGAGAAGTGTGGACATGGGGGTGGTCTTACAAGAAGAAGAAGGGATAAAAAAATATAGTGAAGGTGGCGTGTTATTATGGTTTATGTTTATGAATGATCGAGAACAAAACAAAAATATAAAGAGGAGATAGTGGATTTCTTAATCAATCACATGGTACAGATAATAATAGTTGGTGGTGATGCTTTATCTATATTGCATCGATATAATTATCTTTATAATATAATTATAATATCATATCAATAATTAAATGTGTGAATAACTTAGCCGTCGTCATTCACGGACTAAATTTCGTACACTGTTGTTAATCAGTGGCGGATAAGAGTCCACAGAATAATCCTAAATTTTTAATTAACTATATTTATTTATTTTGGTCATTATGGTATAAAATTTGTTCCTTAATTTGCTAAATAAAAATTACATCAATTGTCCCTCTCATTTATGGGTGAAATATAAAAAGTGTTAAAACTTAACAAATAGTTTCTAAATACATTTTTAATAAGTCTAAAATTTATAGAACTCATTTTCGTATCACCGTTTATTTTAAAATTTCATAAGTTTGAATTTAACTTGCTTAATATCAATCGAAACATCAAATGAGTATTACAATCATTTAATATTTATCTTTAATATACTTTATTTATATATAGAGATATATTTTAAATAATAATTATTATAATATCCTATTTTTATTTTTTTAATAACAACAACATATAATACTTCAAATTATATTTTGAATTATTATTTATATATACATACACACATATCTATTTACAATTAATTGTTCGTGAATCGTCATAGTCAAAGGTTAACTGAAACCACATAAACAGTTCGAATATTTCATGACTCTACATTATAGGCTTTGCTTATCGTATCGAAATCAAATAAAGATTAAAGTTTAAATTTGATCGGAAATTTCCGGGTCATCACAATGATGCCAGTTGGAGATGATGTATAAAGTGAAAGACCCGTTGAGCAGATGACAGCTTTAGATGTCACTTGTGTTTGAAGTAAATTGTCAAGAAGTAATTTTTACTTGACTTAAAATTTGGAATCTGAAAGTTATAAATGTAATCCCATTCAGATTAGTCTAGTTGGTTGTTTCTGTTGCGCTGTTAACTATTAATGAATTGATTGGAAGTTACTAGGGATGAAAGGAATTGAATGGACCCATTAATATATGGGTTGAAATGCCCTCTGTATTTTATATTTATGATATTATTGCCTTATTGGTATGTGACTTATGACTCTACTATATATCCTTTTCTCCTCCAATTGCACAGATGAAACCACCTTCATATGTGTATCCTTTGGCAAACATCATTTTTTGGTATGTAGTCCTTGCTAATTGTATCATCATACATCTTTGTATTCGGATAGTGTTTTATTATTTTACTTTTGAAAAGCCGCTTTATTTGTAATTTTTTCTTTCCAAAATATTTATTGACTGCACATGTTCTAATGTATGCAGGTGAGACTTTTGATTTTTAGATTTGAAGTGCAGTGGCCAAGTGAATCTTAGTTGGAGTTCAGATTTGAAGTTTTGATATGTAATGGAAATTCGATATATGTAAACTTCTTAATTACTTAAAATTCTATTTAATATATGTTATTTTTGATATGTAATAGAAAAGCAAGCATAAACTTCTTTTATTATAATACAATCCTTTATATTTTTGCATTTACTAGTGTTAAAAACATAAATACAGGTCTATATTTTGTATATTTAGTAATTTCTTAATTGAAAAAGTGACTCCACACTTAAAAGTGTGAACAAGTGACTAAAAGCTTCACATTTAAAAGATTGAACAAATAAATAGAGTATGCACAATTAAGAGTGTGAACAAATGAATAGTATTTTCACAACTAAAAGTGTGACCAAATAATTAGAAGCTTCTCACTCAAAAGTGTGAACAAATGGATAGAATGTTCACAACTAATAGTGTGAACAAATAAGTAGAAACTTTTCACTGAAAAATGTGAACTAATGAGTTATAAGCTTACATTTAAAAGTGTCATTTATTTTGTTGCACTCATTTTGTCCACATTTTAATGAAGTGTGAACTTGAATATTGTACACACTTTCAATTGTATACATAGCCTTAAATAAATGTGAACACAAGACACATTTGTTGTAGTGTTAACATTAACAGAATTTGAATGATGATTGCAGGTGATCTTGTGCTTTGCACCCAACTTCTAGGAGATTGTCCATTTTCAAATGACGAAAGAAAATCAAGAAAAGGGCTTCTCCCTAAATATTAACATTGAGTATCATCAATAACATAAAATAAAGTAAATATAGATCTGAAAATGCCTGTCTATACACAACAATGTAAATCATATATTTGATTATGTTGGTACTATTTTCCGTCTAGCGGCTAAAAGGTACAAGTACAATACTAGAACTGCTTATCGTGGAGAGATGTGTTGCTGATTGATGTTTTCCCTTGGGAAAGAATCCCTGCAGACTCGGAACACGGATGAGATATCCGTAGGGTGGCCTTATCAGTCTTAGGATCAAGCTGAGAGTTGGTCCGTTTAGCGTTCTGTTGCTAAGCGGTGAAGGTTCTAAAGTGAGAAAGTATTGTATGTGAGAGAGAGTGTACTCTCTGACAAGTGATTGAACTATGAAATGTGGTGACCCAGGGGATCTATTTATAGGCGTAGAATGTCCGAAATTCTCGGGAACACGTGTCAGATGCTGATTAATTTGATTATGCGAAATATCCGGAACCGCCTTTGGCGTGGGCTGACGTGGCTGTGTGTCACTCACGCGCCTATTCATGGGCTTAAGCATATAAGCTGCCTTCAGGGCATACGCATGACGTTGGGCGGCCTGACTGAGCGTTGGACGGACATTAACAAAACTGTCATAATTGCAATCTTTTATTGCTTTTCAATCCTTTCTTTTGTATAAAAATGATGCTTTTATGTGTGTATCCCCTAGGAAACACCATTAAGTCCCCCCAGTTTAATATCTTTATTTTTGTAAATAAATAAAGTCATTAAACTTATATAAAATAAGAAGTGTCTTTTTTCTCGAAAACTCAAATTGCTGTAGCCGTCTGCCATCTGACTCGATGTAACCCCACTTGATGACTTTGCCACCAAAATGTTCCCATTTTTATTTTATTGTTTAATTTAATAATGTTTTGAATTTGAAAACTGATTTTCAAATGATCTGATCCCTACACGTGTCATGATCTAACATACCATTCTATCATCCCCTTTGCACTCCGTCTAAACTCTTCATTTTCTTTTTTCTAAAACTTTCAAAATTTCTTCAAGGGTTAACTTGTTCAAGCAAATCTAGGGTTTATCATTAACACCTGCAAGGTTAGTATTTACCTTACTTCTACTTTGTTTCTTCTTTTCTGATTTGTTACCATGGCCGAATCAACCAGTACGTCTTCCCAAAAGGATATGCGTGATGTCAGTACTGATGTATGCGAGGGGTAGTATGAAATAGATTATATTTTACTACGAAATACTATTAAATACGATACAATTTACACAAGTTATTTATTTATTTATAGAATGAATATACCTAAACCTTGCTACAACACTTATAGGCAGTGTACCTAATCGTAGAGTAGTGTAGTTTTTAGTAAGTCCGGTTCGTTCTACAGGGATACAGTTGAGTTTAACGCTATATTTTTATTAACTATATTTGTATATATATATATATATATATATATATATATATATATATATATATATATATATATATATATATATATATATATATATATATATATATATATATATATATATATATATATATATATAAGTAGTATTAATATTATTATAAAGGGGGGTTTTTACCGTTTAATGACCGGTTTGTCGATTTTAAGTCCTAATGCAAAATATTAAAAATAAATATAACTTAATTTAAAGCGTAAAGTAAATGACGATAAATAAAAATGCGATAAAATAAAAGTACGATAATTAAAAGTGCGATAAATAAAATGACAGTAAATAAAAGTACGATGAGATATAAAATAAAAGAATTATGCTTATTTAAACTTCCGTAATCATGATGTTTGACGTTTTTATTTTAATTTATTACCATAGGTTAATTGTCCTTTGTCCTAGATTATTTGATAAGTCCATCTGGTTTTGTCCATAATAGTCCATCGGTCATAATTATAAAGTGCGAGGGTCTTCGCCAAATTAACCTTATACCCGAAGTCAAATATTCCAACTAATTAGGGAATCAACTGTAACAAGGTCTTAATACTTTGTTTAATGAATACACCAGGTTATCGACTGCGTGTAATCCAAGGTTTTAATACTTTGTTAACAATTACACCAATTACCCTTGAATGTAATCCACCCCTGTTTTAGTGAGTCCATTGACTATTAATCCATCCCCGTGTCCGGTCAAATGAACAATTATTAGTATTTATAAATATCCCGCTCACCGTACCCAGTCAAGCGTATGTGGTTATATATAGATACGTCAAATTGTAACCTTTATATTAAATTAACAAGATATCATTTAGCTAATTAAATATAAAGCCCATTAATAGCCCATAGTCCAATTTCCACAAGTGTCGGTCTTTTGTCCAAACCCCAATTATCGTCCAAAGCCCAATAACCCTGTCTTTAATATTTAGTCCAACATCACGATTACTTCAGCTTAAATAAGCATAATAATAACTTAGCTACGAGACATTAATTTAAAAAGATTGAACATAACTTACAACGAGTATTAATCGCGTAGTGTTACACGGACAGAGTTTCGACTTACAAACCTTAAAACATTCGCTATAATAACCTTATTATTATTAACTTAATATTAAAATTATATTTATAAAATATAAATATAAATATATAGACAGAGAGTGAGATTGATGATTGATGAAGGTGTAAATTACTCGTCGAATTGCATGGCCTTTTATAGGGGGATTCGGGTCCTGGTGTGCTCCGCGACTGCGGCATTTTTGTTCCTCACAGCTCCGCGACTGCGGAGCTTTGGATTCTAGCTCACACAGATTTTGGCTCCTAGCTTGCCGACGTTATTTATTTAATATATAAATATAATATATATATAATTTATATAATTATTTATATATTATATTATATTTGTGCGCATAGTTGACTTGTAATTTTAGCTCCGTTGAGTCGCACGTTGATAGTTGGTTCATGTCTCGGTTTCGGATTTTCGAACGTCCTTTCGTACGATTTAATATCTTGTACTTTGCGTTTCGCTGCTTGTACTCTTGTAATTTTTAGATGTTTCTCATCAATAGACTCTACAACTGGTCTGGAAGACAACTTCCTGACCTAAATCAAGAAGCGCGTGTCTTTTTATCAGAAGACTTTACTTCCTTCACTTCTTTTTCCAGAAGACTTTACTTCCTTTTAAATTCTATTTATATTACAATAAACTGGGTAAAACTGATTAATATCGTCCAAAACAAAAATATCTTCAGTTATTTGTACAAAAATATGTGATATATGTTCTAAATAACTTGGTAAATTTTTCCCACACTTGGCTTTTATATTTCTTTCTTTGCCTTTTTATTCTCTTCTATTCCATTTTAAATGAATTCAAGCATTTTGGGTTGTTTCTCAATTTATGTCCTTTCTGAGGTAATAATAATTTCGGTGTTAATACCTAGTTTTATCGTTCATAAAACATGATTTTGAGTTCATTTAGTTGAAATTTTTTTAAAAATTTTACTAGAAGTGGGTAGTCAGTATATAAGACTAGGGCTGTTCTTTATTATCAGAGAGCACTAGATTCTAATACAACTACCGCGTTACTAGTAAAGTTTAACGGTGGCTATTAAACCAAGTGTATAAGTCAAATGTTTAAAACCCGAAATAATTTAATCCCTTCCCACACTTAGGATATTGCAATGCCCTCATTTGCAAGAAATCAGTAACAATTTAAATTATTGAGGTTGATTAGCGTAGAAAAATGATTAAATTTTACCAAAGTTTCCAAACATATTGTTGTTTGTTTGAATGAAAAATGGTGCACATCATTTGTTCATTCCTGCAGTTGTTATATCACATTTGTTTTTCGTCTTGTCGTCAAAATTAATATCTTTTGCTGAACTTAATGTCAGTCTTTGAAAGTGCGCTGTTTTACCCTGTTTTGTACATAAGATAAACTACAAACATATATATATATATATATATATATATATATATATATATATATATATATATATATAATATTGATATGCGAAAAGTGTTGGGATTTAACAAGTTCATATATCTTAAAACCATTTAAGATTATAAGAAAACGGAAGCGTGTAATTACCAATTTACTTGTTTAATCTTTAAACCAATTAAAGCTAAATCCCACAAGGATCAAGTTATGAAATTATGCTTACAAATTAACAAGAAAGGAAAGAGTTTTATACCTCCTTAAAACAAGTTTAAGGGCTGTCCAAAATGGTAGTAAGATGATGAACAAATGTGTAGAACTTCAAGCCTTTGATCCTCCAACACCACCCTTAAGTTAGCTAGACTTTATAACCTTAACACCCTTGTTAATCTAGCTTGAAACCCACTTCCTTTGAACCCAAAAATCTGGACAGCAAACTCTTCAAGAGATGATGTTGAATGCAAGTTTCAAAAGCATGAAACCTCAAGAGATTATACCCCAAACTATGCACCAACACCCTAGCTATTGGTTAGGATTTATTACACTTGAATTTCACTTGTTAATGAGCTTGAACAACCCTTTGTTTCAGCCCTTAACCACGTTTTTGGACAGCCACATGGGGCTGGAAAAACTGAGCAGTTTGCAAGCTTATTGATGTGTTTGAATGCATGTGTGTGTGTTGAACACTATGTCTTGGTCTTGGTTAAGCATGGGTGGTCACTAATAAACAATTGCATGCTTATTACAACTCCCATGTCACTCACATTACCATGTTATTATATAAAGTAGTTGTTAAAAGACTGATTTGTGAAATCAGTTTTTATAAAACTTAATTTTATAAAACTCATTTTATAAGCTTGCATATTTGTTATGTATATTTTACAAAACCAATTTATAAAATGTAACATAACTTAATTAATTATTTAACCTATAAATAATTAAATCCTTATATAAATTATTCCATAATTTATATATACATATCAAGTGTTAATAATTTAGAAACCATTTTCTAAAATTCAAGTGTCTCGTATTTAATCAACGAACCAATCGCTAAGATCAAATACGAATAAGGTGTCGGTAAGTTTGTTATTGGGTATGACCCGACTTGGATCATAACCTATTAGTCACATTAATTTAATATGTCTCTCGGGCATATGAAATACCTTCAATCTCCCACTTGCACGAGAAACATAAGAAATTAATGCAAGTGATGGATACAGCCTAACACACCGTCCACCACCCCCAATATGTTATGACTTTGTGCCATTCAATAACATCATCCTTTTTGAGTACCCAACTCGAATTGATATATAGGTGAATCTTTTCATTATATCCTTTAATCCTAGATGTCATGTCAAATCCAAGGGATACAGAGTGACCACTCTCTTTTAGATTTAACTTTATCAGGCCTTAGACATCTGACTCTCAACGAATAAGAGGGACAAATTCCATCTTGACTACATACGTCCTAGATACACACTTTGCATTATACCTGAGCTCTTCCTTATGTACTACCATATTTCAGAATAGCGAAGGAAAGAATCAAGGCATAATACTCGGTGAATATTAGGACCCAATATGTATCTCAGGTCAGAGGATACTATGATATTCGCCTTTACTCAAGATTACATGTGATCAACCACAAAGGCTCCATATAGTAAGTCTTGAGAGCGGGTCTTCCAATATTTGTATCCCACAAATATCTATGAACCTTGGTAGCAACCTAGCCCTACATTCATTCCGTGAATGTATACCAATCCAAGTTCATAATAGTCTAAACCTCACACTCATTCCCATAAATGTGATCGACTACGGAATTTAGAATAATGTCTTATTCATGGATAAAATATGCAAAATGGGAACATAACTCAAAATAAACTAACCAATAATTATATTAATGAGTTTGAACCAATTCGTTCCGTTACAATACTTAAAACAGATCATGACCAATCACTAGAATATCGAAGCCCTAATGCAGTAACATGCCCTTCATGTTTTGCTCCATGTAAGAGCTTCGTGAGTGGATCCGCTATATTAAGATCTGTGTGAACCTTGCGAATACATATCTTTCCTTTTTCAACTTCATCCCTTATGTAGTTGAATCTCCGCTCAATGTGACGGGTCTTTTGGTGAGCACGAGGTTCCTTGATTTGAGCAATCACACCCTCGTTATCACAAAAGATCTCAAGAGGGTCCTGAATGGAAGGGACCACTCCTAAGTCGTCGATGAATTTCTTCATCCATACAGCTTCCTCAGTTGCCAATGAGACGGCGATGTATTCTGATTCTGTAGTGAATAAAGCAACAACATTCTATTTTTAACTTGTAACGACCCGGAAATTTCCGACCAAATTTAAACTCTAATCTCTATATGGTTCCGACACGATAAGCAAAAACCCTAAAGTTGACCCGCACTTTTTCGATCGTTCTATACTCATAAGATTAATATTTACATAAATTAAACCTTACCAACATGATAAGCAATCCAAATTGTTGAGACTTATGTTTTCGAAAAGAGTTTTACACAACGTTTGACCGTCTAGTTTGACCGATGATATCACGAACTATACAATATATGATAATTATACGTTTGTGTATATATATGTATATATACATATTTAACATGATCTAAGAATGTTTTAATATCTCATTTTGTATTAATAACAATAAGTTATAAGTATATTTTGAAACTACTAACTTAAGTTTTCAAAACGATAACCATACGTAACGTTATTTGACTTAAATACTTATGACCTATAATGTTTATACATATATCGTATAAGTAATGTATTTAATCACTTTTAAAGACTTAAATACATAAAACAATATAAGTATATTTACAAAAGATAGCTATATTTGAATCCTCGTTCCATTTTCTCAAAGATTTCTATACGTATACCTAGGGTATATGTACCCGTATCATACGCAGCTTCTAGATGTATTTACTATTGGTATATATCAATAAAAATCTGCTCCTTAGCAGCCTTAAATGATTAAGAAACATGTGGAACCAACCATTTGTCAAGTAGCATGAATTATTTAGCAAGAAAACAAAGTTAGGTATTTTTTTTTTCCTTTATAACCTAAAAACGTTTTTATGCATGCACACCATTTCTTCACCCCATTTTCTCATACTTACACTTCCATTTCTCTCTCAAAATACTCTTAACTTCATACTTGATCATCTCCAAGCATTTTCCCCATCATTTAGCTTCAAAAACCTTACTTAAACACCATAAGAAAACCATACAAAAACACTTCAAGAAATCCTTCCAAGAACACAAACTTACTTCCAATCTTTCATCCAATTCCATCACCCTTTTGGTTCTAGCTTTTTACTCCTCTTTTACAGCAACCTTGTCCAAGGAACTTGAGGTAGTATCTATGTTCATAACCTTATTCGATTCATATATATATATAGCTATCATATTTTGTGGTATACAATTTTAACAACAAGAACATAGTTTGAAAGTTTTCAAACTTGTTTGCAAACTAAATAGATCCTTCTAACTTAACTTTTAAAATACTTCAAAACCTGTAATATAACTTAAATATATGCTAACTTAACAAGGTATAACTTGGTTTTTCAAAGAATATCTTAAAAACTGTTTTTACGACGTCGGAGTGCAACCGGGGACTGTTTTGGGTTGGATAATTAAAAACCATTTTAAACTTTGAATTGGAAGTTTATTTTCTGGAAAAATAATTTTTACTATGAATATGATAACACATAAAAATTTCATGATTTAATTCAAAGTATAAGTATTTTTAGAAAAATGGTCATTAAGTGTTATTTTTTTGTAACAAAAATGTTTAACTTCATAAGTTTCACTAAAGTTTCACCTATGCCGTGTGATTTTGAATACAAACCAAGGTATTTTCAGTTCATAGTCTTAAAGAGGGACTCGATCCAAGGAGATGGCAAGTTGAATCAACGAAAACGGATTTGTAACGAAGAAACTATGACCGAAACAAAATTGGTTATCCTAGACTTGTTTAACTTCGGGATTAATTGGGAAAAATTAAATAAATCACATATTTCTAAGATAACATGATATTTTATATATATGTACTTATAATTCAATTTTATATGGTTCAGGATCACCCGTAAACAACACGAGAAGATTAATCATAAGATCCCATGTTTGTACGCAACACGTCATTTGACAACACCGGTACTTTATGTACGCAACACGTCATTTGACAACACCGGTACCGTGGGTCAAGATTAATCTCGACCAATACATATACGATGGGGTTTTATTTATTTCGTTGGGGGTTTTATTTATTTCATTGCGGGTATATTAAACATCTAAAAATGAACCATTAAAATTGAATTACTAACAACGAGCTGCTAACTACGGACTAAGGAATTATTCAAAGTATTAAAAGTATAACAAGTATATATATGTGACGTTTGTTTAAAAAGAAAAGGTATTGATATATTATATATGGATAGGTTCGTGATATCAACCGGAGACCAAGTCAAATTATATATATCTTCAAGACGAAAGTGAGTATATAGTCCCACTTTTAAACTCTAAATATTTCGGGATGAGAATACATGTAATTTTATGTTTTACGTTATGGACACAAGTAACTGAAAAATATATTCTACGTTGAGTTGTACCACTGGCATACTTCCCTGTAGCTTGGTAACTAATATTTACAGCGGTATTGTAAACGCGAATCCTGTTGATAGATCTATCGGGCCTGACAACCCCAACCGGACTGGACGACCAGTATTCAACGGTTGCACAGTACTTCGTTTCGTGACTACACTTGGTACAGTGTAGTAAGATTTCATATTAAAGGGAATATGCGACGTGATTAATTGTTAAGTATGGTTACCAAGTGCTCAACCACTTAGAATATTTTTATTAAAATGTTTATATATGAAATCTTGTGGTCTATATTTATATCGCTGTCGACATTAAACCTATATCTCACCAACTTTATGTTGACATTTTAAAGCATGTTATTCTCAGGTATGAATTAAGTCTTCCGCTGTGCATTATCTCGTACTAAGGATACTACTTGAGGCCATTAAGGACTTATATCATAAGGCGTTGCATTCGAGTCATTGAAGTTCATAGAGACTATTATTAAGTAAATGGCGGTTTAGGTCATTTGTATATTATGAAATGTCAGGCGAATATGTCAATTATGGATGTAACTATAGATTGCCTTTTAAGAATAAATGCAACGTTTGTAAGATGTATCATATAGAGGGCAAGTACCTCGCAATGTTATCAACTATTGTAATTCGTTTGTAATCAATATGGACAACATCCGGATGATTAGTTTCGGATCCTTTCAGTTGGTATCAGAGCGTTGGTCTTAGCGAACCAGGCCTTGCATTAGTGTGTCTAACTAGTAGTTGTTAGGATACATTAAGTGAGTCTGGACTTTGACCGTGTCTGCCTGTCAAAAGTTTTGCTTATCAATCCTAGTCGGAAATCATCTGCTTATCATCCTTAGGGAACTGCCTGCTTATCATTCTTAAGTCTAGACACGTCTTACTGCATTTAGTGCATCGATAATGTATAGACAAAATTCATATCCTAGCGTATCTGTTACTATAGACATTGCCTGACGTATTTCAAAGATTCTCCGTAATTCATGGGATTTTGATATTATATATACATATGTAAATTATGTATTGAAGAGTACCAAACCCAACTCCTATAATCTATTCCAAACCAAAAATTCATTTCTCCGACCATACAAGATGGATTCTTCATCCAGCTCAAATTCCTCCGACTTCGATAGCTTCGCCGATATGGATTTCCATTCGAGCTCCGAGAACAGCGTTACCGGAATGGATCAACCAATTTCCCATCATCTATTCTGGATGAATTGGGGATGGGTTCGTAATATACTAAATTTCTGGAGGCAAGAAGAAGGTGATCCATTCCATCCACCAAATTGTCCTCTTAACGATGAACCTGAAGCACTTACCGGCGAACCTATTCGAAACACCATTTTCTCGCTCATTTCTAGAGTATCTCGTCATGATTACATACTATCCCATATTTCAAATCTTGTTCATTCGCTCGTTCCAACCGTCAATAATCCCGGTATAATAGAAGAAGTCAACGAACTCCGTGCTCGGGTAGTGGTTTTGGAGAATATGGTGCGAAGGTTACAAACACCAACAGCAGCACCAGCAGCATAATCCGTACTACCATCGTCAACGCCGACAGTACCTTTATCACCCCAAACACAACCGCGCCTTAAATCTCAACATCACAATATGTATCTCGAATATCAACATCACACGACTCAATATCTGTACTTCGAGTATGATCTTCGTTCTATATATCGTTCTACATCGATTATCTTCGCTTTACGTATCGTATGACGATTATGTAATTTCTAAAGTCTTAGAGATTATGTAATCTAGAATTAACGATAAATCAAATGAGTTTAATATCTTATTGACTCATTAAATCTATGATTATCTCTGAAGAAAATATATATGCAAGTATATTTTCATAAAGATAGTAATTAAAAATTCCTTCGTACAAACTATTAATGATGAAAATATTTTAACGGGTGGGTAGTACCCGAGGAATATTTAGAATTCACATTAATAAGTTATATTGTACATTCTTGAATCTGATTCAACGGTTATCTATTATCTTACTTACAACCACCGATATTCGTATCCGCTCACCCCAGAATAACCATTTTCAATCAAATTTCATATTCGGATTTTGACCTACCAGAATCCAACAAGTGGCATAAAGAAGAAAACATTGGACAAAATAAAAAAAATTGTTAGAAACACACGATTTAACTAATTAAAAATCTATTAAGGATTCCACGCTAACTGTTCCGGCTAACTCTGGACAATTAAAATGAATTAAAATGTTGATTGTAACATATGAAGCTAAACAATTCTTCAAGCTTGCCACTTGATTTTATCTTAAACCTCATTCGTAACTTGACGATTATAATTCGCATTCAAATCCTTTCATGATTCCTGAAAACACCTCGACCGAGAAGTTGAACCCGCCGCACCTCGCCTACGGAATGAAGATTTATACATACAGTTATACACCTGAAGAACTCTCGAACCCAAATTCATAATTTAACACATAACGTATTGAATCCTTTGCCATTTATTAGCAAGAACAACCCTACAATTCCTTTTCAAGAAGCTAATTTTGTCACAGCTCCACTTCGACTTTTCAGTGAGATTATTTCTATTATAATCATGATATTTATACCTTGTCCTTTCGCCGTCATTACCGGAAAACCTTTTATATCCCTCGACAACATCAACAGGTGCACCAGCAGATCGTTATCCTTTTGGCGAAATCAACAATCATTATTTTGAAAATCTCGCGGAACTTCTTCCATCATATCTATAATGTCTATCCCTAAGAATTTCATAATCTGAACGTGAAGTTTCTGAAAAACACCCGGGACTATGAAATAGTTCTTGAAATGCTAACGAAGCAGCAAAAACTGTAAACGACTTTAACGGTCAAAAGTTTGATGACAAAGAATAGTAAGGTGGTAAAGCTGAAAAAAAAAAAAAGTTTGGAACTAGAAAACGGATGAAGCAAAGTATGAAAGAGGCTGTGGATAAATCATAGGGACTGAACCTGCTCTCAAAGAATACAAACGATTCCGTACCTCCTGAAACCGTCAGTAAGAACCCTACTCTTTATTCAAAACCTTGCCCGGATGATATTTTTCATCATCATCTTATCTTAGATATTATAAGATATCTTCATATCATTCGTTATACATATTTTTCATATTTCTGGAGATATTTTTACAACTATTCCTATCTGCGATCATTTATCTCTCCGTAACATCTGCGTTACAATATAAAAGAAACTGTGTTAATTTCTAAATTCTGAAACCTCCGAGATTAAAATATAAATGATTTGAAGTAGTGTTGGGAACTGATGCATGAATTAGTATAATATAATGAAACTTGATCAACTTTATTATATTACAGTAAGTCATGTTAAGTTTCTAATGGAATGTGATGATTCACAGTACCGTCATCATGTGCCATGTTACACGGCTCTTACATTCTATCAAGTCTCCAAACATATTAGAACGTATCACCTTGATAGTTCTATTTTTCCTGAATATTCGAGTAATTTAATGAATCAAGATCGTGTCATTACAATTTCATTCTAAAACCAATAGCTAGGTTCATTCCAAATTTCCTACCTACGAATTTCGGACCATTGTTCGCTTGGCTCGAGGACGGGAAGAAGAAACGAAGGGACAAAACCTCAGAATAGAAATAGGAACATAAACCACAGCAAATAAGAGAGAGCATTAACTGTGGATGACAATGATTTTAAGGGACGGGAGTAGGAACATCGAAATATAAGGGAAGGTATAAAACCTAACAACAACCCCGAAACTACAAACCGTGCATATCAATACGTATTGCAACGTAAAGGCACGGGAGAATTAAAAACATTATAATTCCAAGGAAAGGATAAAAGAGAATAGATTCTTCTGGTGATAGATGAAAAAGAAGAATGAAAGATATGAAAGTTAGAAATATAACAAGGATTAGAATGGGATGGAGCATATTAGCGAATGTCTTAAAGTAGGAACTAAAGAGAAAGAATAGAAGATGTGGGAAGAAAGAAAGGGAAGGAGGTAAATTTATAGTGAAATATTCGACAAAGAAATCAAAACAGATTGCCGCGTTAAATAAAAGAAGATCCTGATTGCCGCAAAACTAAATCTTATTACATAAGATTTTCTTTAAAACCCTTAAATCCCGGAAATCGATCATAATCACGTCATCGGTTACAACAATTCTATATTTACTCATTTCACTCTTTTGTGATAGCTTCGCTCGTGCGTCTCACATAACCGAATCGTTTTATCTAAATCTTTCAATAATGATAAAATTTAATTATTACCTCATATTCGTCATGAAAACATTCCTATTGTTATTTATGACAACCTCTACCAAATTTCGAGGACGAAATTTCTTTAACGGGTGGGTACTGTAACGACCCGGAAATTTCCGACCAAATTTAAACTCTAATCTCTATATGGTTCCGACACGATAAGCAAAAACCCTAAAGTTGACCCGCACTTTTTCGATCGTTCTATACTCATAAGATTAATATTTACATAAATTAAACCTTACCAACATGATAAGCAATCCAAATTGTTGAGACTTATGTTTTCGAAAAGAGTTTTACACAACGTTTGACCGTCTAGTTTGACCGATGATATCACGAACTATACAATATATGATAATTATACGTTTGTGTATATATATGTATATATACATATTTAACATGATCTAAGAATGTTTTAATATCTCATTTTGTATTAATAACAATAAGTTATAAGTATATTTTGAAACTACTAACTTAAGTTTTCAAAACGATAACCATACGTAACGTTATTTGACTTAAATACTTATGACCTATAATGTTTATACATATATCGTATAAGTAATGTATTTAATCACTTTTAAAGACTTAAATACATAAAACAATATAAGTATATTTACAAAAGATAGCTATATTTGAATCCTCGTTCCGTTTTCTCAAAGATTTCTATACGTATACCTAGGGTATATGTACCCGTATCATACGCAGCTTCTAGATGTATTTACTATTGGTATATACCAATAAAAATCTGCTCCTTAGCAGCCTTAAATGATTAAGAAACATGTGGAACCAACCATTTGTCAAGTAGCATGAATTATTTAGCAAGAAAACAAAGTTAGGTATTTTTTTTTTCCTTTATAACCTAAAAACGTTTTTATGCATGCACACCATTTCTTCACCCCATTTTCTCATACTTACACTTCCATTTCTCTCTCAAAATACTCTTAACTTCATACTTGATCATCTCCAAGCATTTTCCCCATCATTTAGCTTCAAAAACCTTACTTAAACACCATAAGAAAACCATACAAAAACACTTCAAGAAATCCTTCCAAGAACACAAACTTACTTCCAATCTTTCATCCAATTCCATCACCCTTTTGGTTCTAGCTTTTTACTCCTCTTTTACAGCAACCTTGTCCAAGGAACTTGAGGTAGTATCTATGTTCATAACCTTATTCGATTCATATATATATATATAGCTATCATATTTTGTGGTATACAATTTTAACAACAAGAACATAGTTTGAAAGTTTTCAAACTTGTTTGCAAACTAAATAGATCCTTCTAACTTAACTTTTAAAATACTTCAAGACCTGTAATATAACTTAAATATATGCTAACTTAACAAGGTATAACTTGGTTTTTCAAAGAATATCTTAAAAACTGTTTTTACGACGTCGGAGTGCAACCGGGGACTGTTTTGGGTTGGATAATTAAAAACCATTTTAAACTTTGAATTGGAAGTTTATTTTCTGGAAAAATAATTTTTACTATGAATATGATAACACATAAAAATTTCATGATTTAATTCAAAGTATAAGTATTTTTAGAAAAATGGTCATTAAGTGTTATTTTTTTGTAACAAAAATGTTTAACTTCATAAGTTTCACTAAAGTTTCACCTATGCCGTGTGATTTTGAATACAAACCAAGGTATTTTCAGTTCATATTCTTAAAGAGGGACTCGATCCAAGGAGATGGCAAGTTGAATCAACGAAAACGGATTTGTAACGAAGAAACTATGACCGAAACAAAATTGGTTATCCTAGACTTGTTTAACTTCGGGATTAATTGGGAAAAATTAAATAAATCACATATTTCTAAGATAACATGATATTTTATATATATGTACTTATAATTCAATTTTATATGGTTCAGGATCACCCGTAAACAACACGAGAAGATTAATCATAAGATCCCATGTTTGTACGCAACACGTCATTTGACAACACCGGTACTTTATGTACGCAACACGTCATTTGACAACACCGGTACCGTGGGTCAAGATTAATCTCGACCAATACATATACGATGGGGTTTTATTTATTTCGTTGGGGGTTTTATTTATTTCATTGCGGGTATATTAAACATCTAAAAATGAACCATTAAAATTGAATTACTAACAACGAGCTGCTAACTACGGACTAAGGAATTATTCAAAGTATTAAAAGTATAACAAGTATATATATATGTGACGTTTGTTTAAAAAGAAAAGGTATTGATATATTATATATGGATAGGTTCGTGATATCAACCGGAGACCAAGTCAAATTATATATATCTTCAAGACGAAAGTGAGTATATAGTCCCACTTTTAAACTCTAAATATTTCGGGATGAGAATACATGTAATTTTATGTTTTACGTTATGGACACAAGTAACTGAAAAATATATTCTACGTTGAGTTGTACCACTGGCATACTTCCCTGTAGCTTGGTAACTAATATTTACAGCGGTATTGTAAACGCGAATCCTGTTGATAGATCTATCGGGCCTGACAACCCCAACCGGACTGGACGACCAGTATTCAACGGTTGCACAGTACTTCGTTTCGTGACTACACTTGGTACAGTGTAGTAAGATTTCATATTAAAGGGAATATGCGACGTGATTAATTGTTAAGTATGGTTACCAAGTGCTCAACCACTTAGAATATTTTTATTAAAATGTTTATATATGAAATCTTGTGGTCTATATTTATATCGCTGTCGACATTAAACCTATATCTCACCAACTTTATGTTGACATTTTAAAGCATGTTATTCTCAGGTATGAATTAAGTCTTCCGCTGTGCATTATCTCGTACTAAGGATACTACTTGAGGCCATTAAGGACTTATATCATAAGGCGTTGCATTCGAGTCATTGAAGTTCATAGAGACTATTATTAAGTAAATGGCGGTTTAGGTCATTTGAATATTATGAAATGTCAGGCGAATATGTCAATTATGGATGTAACTATAGATTGCCTTTTAAGAATAAATACAACGTTTGTAAGATGTATCATATAGAGGGCAAGTACCTCGCAATGTTATCAACTATTGTAATTCGTTTGTAATCAATATGGACAACGTCCGGATGATTAGTTTCGGATCCTTTCATAACTCTTCCAAGGGACCGCACCTTCAGTTTGGAAGCTCGCGTCCACGTAACCTTTTACAGCGAGTTCCTCCTCACCAGACCCGTATATATGAAACATATCCTTAGTCCTTCTAAGGTATTTCAATATACTTTTAACCGCAGTCCCATGACTAATTCCCGGGTTATTCTGGTATCTACTTGTCATGCTAAGAGCGCATGACACATCTGTTCTAGTGCATATCATCGCATACATGATTGACCCAATAGCAGACGCATATGGGACATTCTTATGCTTTCTTGTTCATCTTTCGTGGTGGGGCACTGAGATGAACTGAGAAACGCCCCTCTTTGAAAAAGTACCAAACCTTTCTTAGAGTTTTCCTTCTTGAACCTTTTCAAGCCTTTTTAATGTATGCACTTTGATTCAAACCTATCAATTTCTTGGATCTATCCCTGTAGATCCTAATCCCAAAATGTATTGTGCTTCTCCAGTATCCTTAATGGAGAAGCAGCTACTTAGCCAAGTCTTAACTCCTCGCATTTGCGGAATATCATTTCCAAATAATAATATATCATCCACATATAGTACAAGGAACATGACAGTACTCCCACTAGCTTTCTTGTATACACAAGCGTCATCACCGTTATTAATGAAGCCAAATTTCTTGACTTCCTCATTAAAACGATGATTCCACATTATCGATGCTTGTTTCAATCCGTAGATTGATTTCTTTAACTTGTATACTTTATTCGGATATTTCAGATCAACAAAACCTTTAGGCTGAACCATATAGACATCTTCCTTAAGATATCCATTTAGTAAAGCAGTTTTGACATCTATTTGCCATATCATAAAATCATAATGAGAAGCAATGGCAAATAATATCCTAATAGACTTTAGCATCACCACGGGTTTAAAAGGTTTCATCATAGTCAATTCCTTGAGTTTGAGTGAAACCTCTTGCTATAAGTCTAGCCTTGTATGTATCCAAGTTTCCATGTATGTTGGTTTTCTCCTTGAAAAGCCATTTACAATCAACTAGCCTAGAGCCAGGAGGTTGCGTAACAAGTTCCCAAACTTGGTTGTCATACATGGATTGCATCTCAGATTTCATGGCTTCCTGCCATTTATCTTTATCAATCCTTGATAAAGCATCTTGGTAGTTTGTTGGTTCATCCAAATCAACCGTATAGCAACCATCTATGAGAAACCCATATCTCTCAGGAGGATTGCTAATCCTACCAGATCTACGAATGTCTTGTGTATTTTGATCATCCATTTGATCACTATCAACATTTTCATGTTGTGTGCTAGTGTTAACCAATTTTGTATCATCTACTTGATCTTGAACCTCTTAAAGATCTATTTTCCTTTCACTATTTCCTTCCATTAGGAACTTAGTTTAAGGAATTCCGCCTTCCGAGCAACAAATACATTCTGCTCGGATGGATCATAGAAATAGTATCCCATATCATCCTTGGGATATCCTATGAAGATACACTTCGTGGATCGAGTATTCAACTTATTAGGGACGTAACGCTTAGGATAAGTTTCACATCCCCATACCTTTAAGTATGATAGAGATGGAGGTTTTCCAAACCACATCTCATGAGGAGTTCGTTCCACTTTCTTGGTTGGGGCTATATTTAAAATACGAGCCGCGGAGCTTAGACAATAACCCCAAAATGATAAAGGTAACGAGCTTCTTGCCATCATAGATCGAACCATATCCATTAGGGTTCGGTTCCTCCTTTCGGACACTCCATTAAGTTGGGGTGTTCCTGGTGGAGTAAGTTGTGAGATAATCCCACAACTCCTAAGATGATCTTGGAAGGCATCGCTTAGGTATTCACCTCCTCTATCGGTACGAAGTACCTTGATTGTCTTATTGAGTTGATTTTGTACTTCATTTTGATATTCCTTGAATACTTCAAAAGTTTCGTCCTTGTGTCTTAATAAGTAGACATATCCGAAATGACTGAAGTCATCAATGAAAGTAACGAAGTATCTTTCACCATTCCTAGCTATGGGCTTAAAGGGTCCACATACATCCGAATGTATTAATTCCAATAAGTCCTTAGCCCTTTCATAGGTCCCTTTGAAAGTTGCTTTAGTCATTTTGCCTTGTAAACAAGATTCACATACATCAAATGAGTCAAGTTCATTTGATTTCAAAAGTCCATTCTTTTGAAGTGTATGTATTCGATTCTTGTTTATGTGACCAAGGCGACAATGCCATAAGTAGGAATCACTCAAATCCCTTTTGAGTTTCTTGGTGCTTGTATGGTATATTGAGCTACTAGATAATGTGTCATCATGAACCAATTCATAAATTCCATTTGAAGGCGTAGCCTTAAAATAGAATACATTATCCAAAGAAACATGGATATCATCATTAATGAAATTAAGATTAAAACCATATTGTTTCAAACGGGAAACAGAAATAATGTTTCGTGTTAAATCAGGTGCATACAAAACATTTTTCAATATAAGCTCCAAACCACTTGGTAGCTTTAAAACAAAGTCTCCTTGAGCTTTTACGTGCACCTTTGCACCATTTCCCATGTAGAGACTTGTTGTTCCCGCATTTAGTTTACTTCTTATGAACCCTTGCAATGAATTGCAAATATGAGTTCCACATCCTGTGTCTAATACCTATGTATTAGAAGAAGTAATACTAAGCTCAACGTATATCTTGTATACATTACCTGAGGTTTGCCCTGCATCCCTCTTTGCATTCAACTCCTTTAGGTAGACCGGGCAGTTGCGTTTCCAGTGACCTATCACACTGCAACCATAGCACGGATCTTCCTTGGGGTTTGCTTGTCTGGCAACCTTTTGCCATTTAGTGTTGTTGGTTGGGGAAACCATCTTACCTTTTCCTTTGCCCTTGTAGGTGGGTCCTTTCTTCTTATCCACCTTTGGCTTAGAAGAGGATTCATCCTTGGATCCACCTTCTTTGATCATGAGCATGGGTGAAGCCTTTTACCCATGCTTGATTCATCCGTCCTTAGCATGACATGTAATTCGCCAATGCTCTTATCCCAATCATTCATGCTGTAATTCAACACGCATGTGTCAAACCTTTTTGACAAAGAGTTGAGGATAAGGTCCGTGGTTAATTCATTTGACACGGGACTGTTGAGACGGTGCAATCAATCAATAAGGCTTTTCATCTTTAGTACATAAGATGAAATGGATTGGGAGTTATTTTCTTTTCCGAGGATGGACCTCAATGATAGGTTATTAAAGTTGATTGGTGTGTTTGGAATGTTGTTGTTTGTTATTGGCGGCCATCTACAAAATTTGACAAAGTTTGTTTAAGAATTGATTTATAATTTAACAATCAATACCCTTTTAGTTTAATTGATCCATGTTAAATTTTAGAATCCAACGGTAAACCAAATTTTGGTTAGGTGACCTTTATCCCGTTATTTGATTTAGCTAGGTAGTCATTCCATGACAATTGCAATCCTTTTGCAACTTCTAAGGTATGGGATCATGCAATCCTTTTGCATGGCATATTTATCCCATCAACGCCTATTTGTTCCTCATGCTTCGGTGACCCTAAGTTCATGATTCCCAAATCAAGTTGTCCTACTTGTATAAACGTGTAAACTTAACGTACAGGTGGTTAGGTGACCTTTATCCCACAAGCATGTCAAATTCACCTTAACCATATTAGTTTGTTCATGACGGTTAGGTGACCTTTATCCCATCATGAGTTCCCTAACATGCTTAAGTGTCACACAAAAGGATGGCGTTAAACTTGTTTTCCTTGTTTGTAAAAGGGATTTTAAGTTTTCATTAATTCTAGTTTGAGAAAACTTTTATGCCATACACCAACATGCATTTAGTGTATGGTACATTTGAAAATCCATTTTTCATGTCATGTAATAAATCCAATTTTATTACTTTGATATAAACCATTTTATATGTGTAATCCTTTCTTGTTCTTAATAACCATTTATTAAGGTCTTTAGTTGCTTTTAATTTAACCAATTAAATTGTCGTTTTGCATGTCATTAATACGTCTAATTTAACCAATTAAATTTTAGTTTTGTTTGTTGTTAACTTGTGTGATTAACTTGTAGCATACAAACATACAATCCACAATCATACAAGAAATTAAAACAACCACGCATGCAAAACAAATGTTCACAATCAAGCCTTTTGGTAGACATTTTGTTTAGCCGAAAACAAAATGCCACCGGTCAATGGGTAAAACACAAAGTAAGAGGTTTTAACCTCCCACTTAACCTTGCATCCACATGCTTCTTGTGTTCTTCCTTGTGATCTTCATGCATCTTCATCTTGTTACAAAATATATCCTAATACATTTTGTCTAGAAAATGAAAATACAACCTAATCTATTTTACATGCCAAATATAAAATAAATTACATAACCAAAATTAATATTACATACCAAATGAATAATTAATTTTACAAACCAAATTGAATGAATATTACAACCATATCAAAATAATAAATCAACCAAGCAAATATCCATTCAAACACACATGCAAACATCATAAGGTCAAGGCATTGATTGTGAACTTAAACATACAACAAAATTGACCAATTTGCAAGTTCCAAACCCATTTGGAACTCTTCCTAAAATCGGCCAACTATACCAACCCTCCCAAACCCGAAAATTTTTGCATTCCATATTCATGCATGTACTTAGAATGCAAATTTAGTGGGTTTAAAGACTACAATTCGAAGCATATTTCAACAACTTCGGCTCTAGATACCATTGTTGGGATTTAACAAGTTCATATATCTTAAAACCATTTAAGATTATAAGAAAACGGAAGCGTGTAATTACCAATTTACTTGTTTAATCTTTAAAACAATTAAAGCTAAATCCCACAAGGATCAAGTTATGAAATTATGCTTACAAATTAACAAGAAAGGAAAGAGTTTTATACCTCCTTAAAACAAGTTTAAGGGCTATCCAAAATGGTAGTAAGATGATGAACAAATGTGTAGAACTTCAAGCCTTTGATCCTCCAACACCACCCTTAAGTTAGCTAGACTTTATAACCTTAACACCCTTGTTAATCTAGCTTGAAACCCACTTCCTTTGAACCCAAAAATCTGGACAGCAAACTCTTCAAGAGATGATGTTGAATGCAAGTTTCAAAAGCATGAAACCTCAAGAGATTATACCCCAAACTATGCACCAACACCCTAGCTATTGGTTAGGATTTATTACACTTGAATTTCACTTGTTAATGAGCTTGAACAACCCTTTGTTTCAGCCCTTAACCACGTTTTTGGACAGCCACATGGGGCTGGAAAAACTGAGCAGTTTGCAAGCTTATTGATGTGTTTGAATGCATGTGTGTGTGTTGAACACTATGTCTTGGTCTTGGTTAAGCATGGGTGGTCACTAATAAACAATTGCATGCTTATTACAACTCCCATGTCACTCACATTACCATGTTATTATATAAAGTAGTTGTTAAAAGACTGATTTGTGAAATCAGTTTTTATAAAACTTAATTTTATAAAACTCATTTTATAAGCTTGCATATTTGTTATGTATATTTTACAAAACCAATTTATAAAATGTAACATAACTTAATTAATTATTTAACCTATAAATAATTAAATCCTTATATAAATTATTCCATAATTTATATATACATATCAAGTGTTAATAATTTAGAAACCATTTTCTAAAATTCAAGTGTCGCGTATTTAATCAACGAACCAATCGCTAAGATCAAATACGAATAAGGTGTCGGTAAGTTTGTTATTGGGTATGACCCGACTTGGATCATAACCTATTAGTCACATTAATTTAATATGTCTCTCGAGCATATGAAATACCTTCAAAAAGTGGTGTATGAATTGTTGTATAAAATAATATGGAAAAATACCGATTAGAGATTGCTACACACTAACGGGCAGTGTACCCGATCGTGTAGTAGTATAGTAACTGGTTTAGTTCGGTGTATCGTTCCAAGGACAGTTGTATTAGTCAAACTAGAATTATAAACTATATTATGATTAACTAAGTAAATGAAGCTTAAAGGTACAAGTTTTATGTTTTGGTGGCTATTTAACGATTTAGCCAAATCAGAGAAGGTTAAATGTAAAAACAATATTTTTGGTCTTTTAAGTTTATAAGATGAAAATAAGTGCAAAGAAAGTAAGTAAGATAGATTTGATATCAATTTAAGGAAAAATGCTCATCTAGACTTTTTACCCTCGATGTTGAATGTTATTTAAGATTAAGACCGGATTGATTGGTTATGCACAAGAACTAATTGATCGGTTCACCAAGAGTAGTCTTGAGTAAACACTCAAACGGGATTACAAGACGCAAGTGATGTTCTTGTCATCTAAGACCTCCTATTTGTAATCAACTAATCCAACTAGTCTAAAGACTTGAAGAATGATCAAGTCAATGGTGTGTTGATCATGATCCACTCCTATGTCAACTTATGATTTAGCCTAGTTCATTCCCTTGGTCCGGTGAAATGCTCAATTCACCCAACCCAAGTAATCAATTTAGTGTGGTAATAAGATCCCTATAAATGTCACTAGATAAGGCAAATTACTAACACCTATTAGTTATATGGAATCGAGTAATGAAAATATGTATAACAATATCTAGGGAATTGATCGTTCACCTATATAACTACACATATCAATTAGGCTATCCGAAAGTATCTACAAGAGTCGTTCTTACATCCCTATATAAACTAACCATTTGAACTCAACTTATCCCTTTTGGTAAAAGATGGATAAACACATGTCACTAGATGTAAATCAATACATTAATTTAACAAGATGATGTTTCTTAATCAAATGAACATATCAACTAGTTGAATCGAAAGGATTAAGCTTTAACAAGAATGGTTCTTGTATTCAAACATCAAACTATCGTGCATAATAACAATCAATCAAAAGTAAACATTCAACATCTCAGTTATTTATCTAGATGAACATTATAGAGTTTAGCCAACAATCATAATTACAAACAAAATAACAATCGACTGATAAGTAGATTTCATTGTTGGAGGACAATAAAACAACCTAATAGAGAATGAATCTTGGATGGAGAAGGTTTTGATCTTTGAAGACTTGATGTTGTTCCTCTTTCAAGAGCTTGGAGTTCACCAAATTTGCTCCCAAAATCGTCTCAGTAACCTCTGGTTTCGTATATGATAAAACAGTCCCTCAATCAGTAGGTTTTAAAGTGGAGAAAGTAGGTCAAAAGGCAAACGTAGCTGAAAACCTACTACAGGACGGCGTCCTAAAGTCTGGACGGCGTCCCGTTCTTAAGAGCTGGACAGCGTCCCAAAGACTTGGACGGCGTCCCACATTAAAAGGCTGGACGGCGTCCCAAAGCCTTGGACGGTGTCCCAATGTAACGAAAATTGCTGTTTCGTTTTCTTTTCAATCTTCTTTCATTTGGACGAAGCCTAACACCTTTGATGCCTTGTTTTACCATTTTAGAGCATAAATTAGACCTTAACTTGTATCGGGATCAACCAAGGTCATAGATCATCAAAACTCTTTATAAATCACTCTCCGATACAAATTTGCACATCTTGGCCTATTACTTGTAGAAACGCCTTCATTATCCTTGATTCTAGAGCATTTTTACACGATATTGCGATAGATATATATGATGTTATTGAGCAATATCATATATATATATATATATATATATATATATATATATATATATATATATATATATATATATATATATATATATATATATATATATATTTGAAGTTGGGTATATCACCCCACGTTCAAAAATTTATAAAATCTAATATTTAAAACGTTAGAAAATTATAAAAACTATTACAATACAAAAATAAGTATTAAAAGTAGTAACATTACAAATAATAAAATAAATAAAACTAAGGAAATTAGGGTTGATTCTGATTGTACCAGAAGGGGTTCCAAGGTTCGTGGTATATGTTTTGATACGCTTGTAATGGGTCATATGTAGGAAAAGGTGGTCGTGTATCGTCGGTCCATGGAGGAAAATAGGCCGGTTCAGTAGGAATGTAGTTCCTACCTTGAGATGCTAAATAGGCTTTGATATATTCTTGATGATATTGCCAAGCCTGAAACTCACGTTGCATAGCCTGATTGTATGCACTTTGGGCCATTATTCTTTGTATATCTGTCATTTGGTTTCCTCCACCCGCATTACCTTGCTCCTGATCTCGTTCTACCTGTAGATGCGTGCCATCATATGATACTGTAGTGTTATGTCATTTCTTTAAAACCTTTGCACCATGATACACGGGTAAATCAATTCTATCACGGGGTTCTGGTACTGCAACTAATAATCCTCCTGACTTCTATCCACATTGAGATACTCAGCAATTAAGGTAATGAAAATTCCACCTCCTATTATACTATTAGGTCGCATACCCCTTACCATTGACGATAAGTAATAACCCACACAATAAGGTATGTTCACAACGCTCTGTGGGTCTCGAATACGCATGAGGTAAAATAGATCATTTTCATTTACCTGTTCTTTATTCCTACCTCGTTGTGTAATCGAGTTTGCTAAAAACCTATGGATCACTCTTAGCTCAGCTCTATTAATATCAGTATAAGAGTAAGATCCCCCACGAAATCGGTTATGGCTAGTCATTCTACTCCATATTCCATTCATATCAAAATTTTGATCAACCCTTCTAAAGTTAATTATTAACCTTTGACAATCAGTAGATGTTAGTTCCTCGGGCGTATATATACACAAGGCCCGAGCCATATCTAATAGAGACATATGGCGCATCACACCTCCTAACAAAAATCTAATAAAACTCTGATCGGTTAAGCTAGTTACCCGATCATTTATTTCAACACTACTTAATAATTCTACACATCATTCTCTATATACAGGCCTACGTATAGTGAATAAACGTTCCCAATCGTTAAAAGTAGAATTACCATACCTTTGGTAAAGTAATTCCCTGATTCATTTGGCTAATCCCACTGTTTGTAACGGTTCCAAATCTATCACCATGGGTACTTCAAAATCCTCTGACTGAAGAATGTGTAAGTTCATCTGATATTTTGGATAATCTATCCAACGTCTGTCAAATCTTAAATTAGGGAATAAATCTGCCTCGTGTATATTTGAATATGAAATGAATTGATGCGGTAGATTTTGTCTGTATTAGTCGTTAATCTCCTGTTCGCCTGCATTCTCAGGAGGAGCATTGTGAGCCTGGGAAGCGGATGAAGATTCAAACCTTTCAGTCTGCAAAACACATTAAACACAATTTTTGTGCATCCAAATATGCATTAGTGTTAGTAAAATCATAAATCAAAACAATCATAATGACATGTTTAATCCATATTAAACTTATACGCATTTTCATAATATTATCAATTCTACACTTTTTCAAATAAGCATATATGAAAATGTATACAATGTTCATAAGCATCCAACTCAAATAACATGTCAAAATAATCATTATAGCAATTAAACGAGTTTCAAATGGCCTTCATATCAATTAAATCAAGTTCATGCATTTTTGACTCAAAAAGTCAACAATCTTGCTCAAAAATCATGTTTAGGATCAAAGTTTGGATCAGTTAGCAACCTAAACATGTTACACTACTTAATTAAGCATGAACTAACAACAAAATTCAGCCATAACCTGTTTATATCAAAAAGTCTCAATTTTGCTCAAGAACACAAACCCTAGATTGTTAAAAATTTGAAGTTTAAGGCTTCTAATCATGTTAAATAGCATCAATCTAGGTTATACAAGCATACTATACAAACAATTTAAGCACAATTAAGCTAGAAATCATCAAAATCAAATTAGGTTAAAATATGCTCAAGAACACTTTAAATCCGAATTAAAGAGTGTTTGTGTGTAGAAATTACCGATCTCCTTGAGAAACTTCTTGGTAGGATTCTTCTCATCATGATTTTATGAAAGATTTGATGAAAAATGGTGTAAAATCACATTTTTTAGAGGTGTTTGTGTGTGTATTTTCGTAGAAAATATGAGATGGGGATGCTTGGGACTGGTCTGTCTCGATCAGTTAAACTTGTCTGGATTTCTGATGCTCCGCGACTGCGGTTGGGGGTACACACAAAGCTCCACGACTGCAGTGTGTGTGTTTTTTTAAACCTTTAGTAATAAAACAATTAATGGAGTAATTTTTAAAATTTTGTTTCTTTCCTTGGGTTGAGGTAGTTTCGGTACGTTTACCTAGTTCGTCCCTCGACAAAATTTTAAAATTTGTCATTTTAAAGCGATTGTTTAACAAGCAAAGATTTTTGGGTTTTTTTTAATGTTTTTGGCATACTTTAAATCAATAAAATTAAAAATAATAATAACAAAATTTGTCGCCCCGCCCTCGGGTAAAGCAATTTCGGTTCAACGACCTAGTCTTCAACTCACGATGAATTTTATATATCAAATTTTTAACTTAATGAAGTAAAGTAAATTTTGTTTTTAAATTCACACCAAACTTATATTTAAAATGCATAAAATTTCATATAAATATTATTAATATATACATTACTTTTACAAAACTTATATTTAAAATAATATAGTTATATATTAATTTTATTTTATTTGGGTAAAGGGTTACCCCGGCGAAGCTTTTATTAACGATAATAAAAGAATAGAGAAAACACAAAAGAGCAAGAGCTATAAGCGTACCTTATAGCCATCTAAGCACACCACAACGCTAGCAAAACTAAAACAAAAAAGACTGCACTAGCGGAAAAGAACCACAAAACAAGAAAGACAACTATGCTAATCTCCAAACAATCTTTAGCTCTCTAACTTGCCTTGACTCCTTAAAGTGAATCGTCATTAACTTCAGACGAACCGAAGAATAGATATCATCAAATAGTCTATCTTTCGTTCGGGATTTGCCTTTGAACAACCTGCAATTGCGCTCTTGCCGTAGAAAATAAACCATAGCTGCAAACATGAGTTTAGATACAACCACTCTAGCACTATTTACAGCTCCATCCGCCAAGCAATTAGAGATATGCGACCAATTATAGCTGTGAATTTGAATGTTCATGTATGGCCTCGCTTTATCCCAAACTGCCCGAGAGAAATTGCACTCGAAAAACAAATGCGAGTGAGAATCTGAACATCCCTTACAAAGAGGACATAACAACGTTTGATTATGAATTTCCCAAGCCATCATCTTATCATGTGTCTTCAATTTTTCCATCATTAAAAGCCAAGCCACAAACGGATGACGAGGGATACATTGAGAAAACCAAATGACGTGAAACCAACTAACAACATGAGCTCTCGGACGCATAGCTTCATAAGCACCTGCTACTGAAAAATCACTAATAATCCCATCTACTCCTTTCCATTTAATACTATCAGTAGCAACTAGCAAAATAGGCACATTCATTTGTAACAGAGTGGGATATTTGTGAAACCAATAAAGGGGCCAATTCCATTGATTATTTTGGATAATTTCATTAACGTTTGAATATGAATTATAGCCAGCTCCATTTATGTCGCGCCATGAAATAAAATCAATTAACGGACAACTATTATCCCATACATCAAACCAAGCAAGCGTATTATGACCATTCCCAATTTTATTAAAAATAAACTTACGAATTATGTCACGAGATTGCAAGATCTTCCTCCAACTCCAACTTACATCAGGTTTAATAGGTGCATCCCAAAACGACTTTGAGTGAAGGTGATAAGTGTGCACCCATTTTGTAGTGACCCGAACTTTTCCATGTTTATATATATTAATTGAGATTGATATTTACATGATTAAATGTTTCCAACATGTTAAGCAATCAAACTTGTTAAGACTTGATTAATTGAAATATGTTTCATATAGACAATTGACCACCCAAGTTGACCGGTGATTCACGAACGTTAAAACTTGTAAAAACTATATGATGACATATATATGGATATATATATAGTTAACATGATACTATGATAAGTAAACATATCATTAAGTATATTAACAATGAACTACATATGTAAAAAACAAGACTACTAACTTAATGATTTTTAAACGAGACATATATGTAACGATTATCGTTGTAAAGACATTTAATGTATATATATATCATATTAAGAGATATTCATACATGATAATATCATGATAATATAATAATTTAAAATCTCATTTGATATTATAAACATTGGGTTAACAACATTTAACAAGATCGTTAACCTAAAGGTTTCAAAACAACACTTACATGTAACGACTAACGATGACTTAACGACTCAGTTAAAATGTATATACATGTAGTGTTTTAATATGTATTTATACACTTTTGAAAGACTTCAATACACTTATCAAAATACTTCTACTTAACAAAAATGCTTACAATTACATCCTCGTTCAGTTTCATCAACAATTCTACTCGTATGCACCCGTATTCGTACTCGTACAATACACAGCTTTTAGATGTATGTACTATTGGTATATACACTCCAATGATCAACTCTTAGCAGACCATGTGAGTCACCTAACACATGTGGGAACCATCATTTGGCAACTAGCATGAAATATCTCATAAAATTACAAAAATATGAGTAATCATTCATGACTTATTTACATGAAAATAAAATTACATATCCTTTATATCTAATCCATACACCAACGACCAAAAACACCTACAAACACTTTCATTCTTCAATTTTCTTCATCTAATTGATCTCTCTCAAGTTCTATCTTCAAGTTCTAAGTGTTCTTCATATATTCTACAAGTTCTAGTTACATAAAATCAAGAATACTTTCAAGTTTGCTAGCTCACTTCCAATCTTGTAAGGTGATCATCCAACCTCAAGAAATCTTTGTTTCTTACAGTAGGTTATCATTCTAATACAAGGTAATAATCATATTCAAACTTTGGTTCAATTTCTATAACTATAACAATCTTATTTCAAGTGATGATCTTACTTGAACTTGTTTTCGTGTCATGATTCTGCTTCAAGAACTTCGAGCCATCCAAGGATCCGTTGAAGCTAGATCCATTTTTGTATTTTCCAGTAGGTTTATCCAAGGAACTTAAGGTAGTAATGATGTTCATAACATCATTCGATTCATACATATAAAGCTATCTTATTCGAAGGTTTAAACTTGTAATCACTAGAACATAGTTTAGTTAATTCTAAACTTGTTCGCAAACAAAAGTTAATCCTTCTAACTTGACTTTTAAAATCAACTAAACACATGTTCTATATCTATATGATATGCTAACTTAATGATTTAAAACCTGGAAACACGAAAAACACCGTAAAACCGGATTTACGCCGTCGTAGTAATACCGCAGGCTGTTTTGGGTTAGTTAATTAAAAACTATGATAAACTTTGATTTAAAAGTTGTTATTCTGAGAAAATGATTTTTATTATGAACATGAAACTATATCCAAAAATTATGGTTAAACTCAAAGTGGAAGTATGTTTTCTAAAATGGTCATCTAGACGTCGTTCTTTCGACTGAAATGACTACCTTTACAAAAACGACTTGTAACTTATTTTTCCGACTATAAACCTATACTTTTTCTGTTTAGATTCATAAAATAGAGTTCAATATGAAACCATAGCAATTTGATTCACTCAAAACGGATTTAAAATGAAGAAGTTATGGGTAAAACAAGATTGGATAATTTTTCTCATTTTAGCTACGTGAAAATTGGTAACAAATCTATTCCAACCATAACTTAATCAACTTGTATTGTATATTATGTAATCTTGAGATACCATAGACACGTATACAATGTTTCGACCTATCATGTCGACACATCTATATATATTTCGGAACAACTATAGACACTCTATATGTGAATGTTGGAGTTAGCTATACAGGGTTGAGGTTGATTCCAAAATATATATAGTTTGAGTTGTGATCAATACTGAGATACGTATACACTGGGTCGTGGATTGATTCAAGATAATATTTATCGATTTATTTCTGTACATCTAACTGTGGACAACTAGTTGTAGGTTACTAACGAGGACAGCTGACTTAATAAAGTTAAAACATCAAAATATATTAAAAGTGTTGTAAATATATTTTGAACATACTTTGATATATATGTATATATTGTTATAGGTTCGTGAATCAACCAGTGGCTAAGTCTTACTTCCCGAAGAAGTAAAAATCTGTGAAAGTGAGTTATAGTCTCACTTTTAAAATCTAATAGTTTTGGGATGAGAATACATGCAGGTTTTATAAATGATTTACAAAATAGACACAAGTACGTGAAACTACATTCTATGGTTGAATTATCGAAATAGAATATGCCCCTTTTATAAAGTTTGGTAATCTAAGAATTAGGGAACAGACACCCTAATTGACGCGAATCCTAAAGATAGATCTATTGGGCCTAACAAACCCCATCCAAAGTACCAGATGCTTTAGTACTTCGAAATTTATATCATATCCGAAGGGTGTCCCGGAATGATGGGGATATTCTTATATATGCATCTTGTTAATGTCGGTTACCAGGTGTTCACCATATGAATGATTTTTATCTCTATGTATGGGATGTGTATTGAAATATGAAATCTTGTGGTCTATTATGATGATTTGATATATATAGGTTAAACCTATAACTCACCAACATTTTTGTTGACGTTTTAAGCATGTTTATTCTCAGGTGATTATTAAGAGCTTCCGCTGTCGCATACTTAAATAAGGACGAGATTTGGAGTGCATACTTGTATGATATTGTGTAAAAACTGCATTTAAGAAACTTATTTTGTTGTAACATATTTGTATTGTAAACTATTATGTAATGGTCGTGTGTAAACATGATATTTTAAATTATCATTATTTGATAATCTACGTAAAGCTTTTTAAAACCTTTATCTATGAAATAAAGGTTATGATTTGTTTTAAAAATGAATGCAGTCTTTGAAAAACGTCTCATATAGAGGTCAAAACCTCGCAACGAAATCAATTAATATGGAACGTTTTTAATCAATAAGAACGGGACATTTCAGTTGGTATCAGAGCCTTGGTCTTAGAGAACCAGAATTTGCATTAGTGTGTCTTATCGAGTTTGT
Organism: Rutidosis leptorrhynchoides; assembly: GCF_046630445.1. Taxonomy (NCBI): domain Eukaryota; kingdom Viridiplantae; phylum Streptophyta; class Magnoliopsida; order Asterales; family Asteraceae; genus Rutidosis; species Rutidosis leptorrhynchoides. Next base: position 81,389,656 of record NC_092340.1, on the reverse strand, counting down.
TAGGATGCATTAGTGAGTCTGGACTTCGATCGTGTTTACTTGAAAAATGATTGCTTAACAAATTTTGTTGGAAACTATATATTTTTAACATGTGAATATTATGTGATATATTAATCTCTTAACGCGTTTTATATTATGTGATAGATGTCTACCTCTAGAACAAGTCCCATTGACTCACCTAATAATAATGAAGAGTCAAATGTAAATTGGAATGATTCGTGGACTGATTCACAAGTTCCCGAAGAGGAACCGGAAGAAGAGTCGGAACCGGAAGAAGAATCGGAACCGGAAGAAGAATCGGAACCGGATGAAGAAATAGAACCGGTGGGGGAAATAATAAAACGGTTAAGTAAAAGAAAATCCTCAACCAACCGACCAAGGTTAATTATGGTCAATGGTGTTTCCGCCAAGGAAGCAAAATATTGGGAGGATTACCAATTCTCCGATGAATCGGATTCCGACAAGAATTCCGATGATGTTATAGAAATTACCCCAACTGAATTTAAAAAGGCAAAAGAAAATAATAAGGGAAATGGCATAAAAATAGAGAAATCTAATTCCAACCCCGATGAACTTTATATGTATCGTCAACTCCCGAAGTCATTAAGTTGTAACAATGACCCGGGAACCTCTAAACCACCAGGTTTTTCTAAACCAATGTGGAAAACGATGGCTCGTATTAGGGGAACATTATATATCCCTAGAAACTTTGCAAAACGAACCAAAACCGAAGAAGAAGAAACAAGCGAGTCGGAATAAGATAGTTGTATTCGTGTGGTGTAATATATGTAATATAGTGTGCTTATGCTTTATGATATATGTAAAAATTGCTTGTATTAATAAGTATTTTTTTTATGAATCTAACTCTTGTCTATTTTACAGTATAAAAACACAAAATGGATAGACAACCCAATATTTTAAGAGACCTACCCGGAGACATGATTGATGAAATCTTGTCTAGAGTCGATCAGAATTCTTCGGCACAACTATTTAAGGCGAGATCAGCTTGTAAGACATTCGAAGAACGTTCCAAGAATACCTTGGTTTATAAAAGGCTTTCATTCGAAAGATGGGGGATATCACATTGGGAAATCCATAAGTTACGATGTGTTTACCTTGACGCATATATTGCGGGGAACCCAAATGCTATTTTACGCAATGGGTTAAGAAATTATTTTGACTCAATATATCCGAATATTGGACTTCGTGATTTAGAAAAAGCGGCTAACATGCAACATAAAGAAGCATGTTATGCTTACGGATTAGTAATGTTCGCTTCTCACCAAAGTGAGAACAAGAACATCGGGCTACAACTATTAAACAAAACGTTCCCACAAGTGACGGAGTCGGTAATTGGGGTAAGAAATGAGGTTTTTAGATTGTTACGGGACTGTTGGACATTACGTAACCCTCGTCCCTTTGACGACGTTACAACACGCTGTCTTATCAATGGCCATAACGGTTATGTTCCACAAGACCAAGGATGGGAAGTAATCCTAGTAAAACCAGAATGCATGACTTGTTTCTGGACGTATGAATTACGTGTCTTTATTGCCTTTGCTGAACGACTTGTGTACTAGCTAGAATTATCTTCACAACCATCTTGTATCAAATTTATTGTGTGCTATATTTCATGCTATATGTAAAATAAGCGGTATTGTAACTTTGTAAAATATTGTGTAAAAGTTTGAACGTGAAATATTATTATAATCAGTTTTTCATATAGAATTGTAGTAGTTGAATTGTATATTAGCTACTAAGTATGAACTTAACGGGTAGGTACTACCCGAATTTAAACTTATAAAACGCTAATATGAAGAAAAAGCTTTTATAAATGAGTTCATATTATGCTACGAAATACTATTAACTACTCTTAATATTCTGTATGATTAACTTGTTCCATTTGACTATTTTGAAGGAAATGGCACCGACTACTCGACACACCGTGAATATGAATGAAGAGGAATTCCGTACTTTTCTAGCTTCAAACATAGTCGCAGTACAGGCTGCGCTACATACCAACAATAACCTTGGATCTAGCAGTACAGGAAATCGTGTAGGATGCACCTACAAAGAATTCACTGCCTGCAAACCTTTGGAATTTGATGGAACCGAAGGACCGATCGGATTTAAACGGTGGACTGAGAAGGTTGAATCGGTGTTTTCCATAAGTAAGTGTACTGAAGAGGACAAAGTGAAGTACGCTACGCATACCTTCACAGGTTCTGCGTTAACATGGTGGAATACCTATCTAGAGCAAGTGGGACAAGACGATGCGTACGCACTACCGTGGTCAGCATTCAAGCACTTGATGAACGAGAAGTACCGTCCCAGAACCGAGGTCAATAAGCTCAAGACAGAACTTAGAGGGTTACGAACCTAAGGATTTGATATTACCACGTACGAAAGACGATTCACAGAATTGTGCCTATTGTATCCGGGAGCATTCGAAGATAAGGAAGAGAAGATCGACGCGTTTGTGAAAGGATTACCGGAAAGAATCCAAGAAGATATAAGTTCACACGAGCCCGCCTCCATACAACAGGCATGTAGAATGGCTCACAAACTAGTGAACCAGATTGAGGAAAGAATTAAAGAACAGATGGCTGAAGAGGCCAATGTGAAGCAAGTCAAAAGAAAGTGGGAGGAAAACAGTGATAAGAATCACCAATACAACAACAACAGCAATTACAACAATAATTGCAACAATTATCCCAACAATCGCAACATCAATCGCAACTACAACAAACGGCCCAACAACAACAACAACAACAACAACAACAACAACAACAACAACAGCAACTACAACAATCATCCCAACAACAATAATAACCGCAACAACAACAACAATCAGAAGCAGCTATGCCAAAGGTGTGAAAAGTATCACTCGGGGTTCTGTACCAAATTTTGCAACAAGTGTAAAAGAAATGGTCATAGCGCGGCGAAGTGTGAGGTCTACAGACCAGGGGTTAATAGAACGAAAGGAACAAATGGTGTTGGAACGAGTAATGGCGGAGCAAGTAGTGTCGGATCAAGTTATGCCAATGTAGTTTGTTATAAATGTGGAAAACCGGGCCACATTATTAGAAATTGCCTGAACCAGGAGAACACGAATGGACAAGGCCGCGGAAGAGTTTTCAATATTAATGCGGCAGAGGCACAGGAAGACCCGGAGCTTGTTACGGGTACGTTTCTTATTGACAATAAATCTGCTTACGTTTTATTTGATTCGGGTGCGGATAGAAGCTATATGAGTAGAGATTTTTGTGCTAAATTAAGTTGTCCATTGACGCCTTTGGATAGTAAATTTTTACTTGAATTAGCAAATGGTAAATTAATTTCAGCATATAATATATGTCAGAATCGAGAAATTAAACTGGTTAGCGAAACATTTAAGATTGATTTGATACCAGTAGAGTTAGGGAGTTTTGATGTGATAATCGGTATGGACTGGTTAAAAGAAGTGAAAGCAGAGATCGTTTGTTACAAAAATGCAATTCGCATTATACGAGAAAAAGGAAAACCCTTAATGGTGTACGGAGAAAAGGGCAACACGAAGCTACATCTTATTAGTAATTTGAAGGCACAAAAACTAATAAGAAAAGGTTGCTATGCTGTTCTAGCACACGTCGAGAAAGTACAAACTGAAGAAAAGAGCATCAATGATGTTCCCGTCGCAAAAGAATTTCCCGATGTATTTCCGAAAGAATTACCGGGATTACCCCCACCTCGATCCGTTGAATTTCAAATAGATCTTGTACCAGGAGCTGCACCAATAGCTCGTGCTCCTTACAGACTCGCACCCAGCGAGATGAAAGAACTGCAAAGCCAATTACAAGAACTTTTAGAGCGTGGTTTCATTCGACCAAGCACATCACCGTGGGGAGCTCCTGTTTTGTTTGTCAAGAAGAAAGATGGTACATTCAGGTTGTGTATCGACTACCGAGAGTTGAACAAACTTACCATCAAGAACCTCTACCCATTACCGAGAATCGACGACTTATTTGATCAACTACAAGGCTCGTCTATTTATTCAAAGATTGACTTACGTTCCGGGTATCATCAAATGCGGGTGAAAGAAGATGATATTCCAAAGACTGCTTTCAGAACACGTTACGGTCATTACGAGTTTATGATCATGCTGTTTGGTTTAACTAATGCACCAGCTGTGTTCATGGACCTTATGAACCGAGTGTGTGGACCATACCTTGACAAGTTTGTCATTGTTTTCATTGCTGACATACTTATTTACTCAAAGAATGATCAAGAACACGGTGAACATTTGAGAAAGGTGTTAGAAGTATTGAGGAAGGAAGAATTGTAAGCTAAATTTTCAAAGTGTGCATTTTGGTTGAAAGAAGTTCATTTCCTCGATCACATAGTGAACAAAAAAAGTATTAAGGTGGATCCGGCAAAGATAGAAACTGTTGAAAAGTGGGAAACCCCAAAAACTCCGAAACACATACGCCAGTTTTTAGGACTAGCTGGTTACTACAGAAGGTTCATCTAAGACTTTTCCAGAATAGCAAAACCCTTGACTGCATTAACGCATAAAGGGAAGAAATTTGAATGGAAGGATGAACAAGAGAAAGCGTTTCAGTTATTGAAGAAAAAGCTAACTACGGCACCTATATTGTCATTGCCTGAAGGGAATGATGATTTTGTGATTTATTGTGACGCATCAAAGCAAGGTCTCGGTTGTGTATTAATGCAACGAACGAAGGTGATTGCTTATGCGTCTAGACAATTGAAGATTCACGAGCAAAATTATACGACGCATGATTTGGAATTAGGCGCGGTTGTTTTTGCATTAAAGACTTGGAGGCACTACTTATATGGGGTCAAAAGTATTATATATACCGACCACAAAAGTCTTCAGCACATATTTAATCAGAAATAACTGAATATGAGGCAGCGTAGGTGGATTGAATTGTTGAATGATTACGACTTTGAGATTCGTTACCACCCGGGGAAGGCAAATGTGGTAGCCGACGCCTTGAGCAGAAAGGACAGAGAACCCATTCGAGTAAAATCTATGAATATAATGATTCACAATAACCTTACTACTCAAATAAAGGAGGCGCAACAAGGAGTTTTAAAAGAGGAAAATTTAAAGGATGAAATACCCAAAGGATCGGAGAAGCATCTTAATATTCAGGAAGACGGAACCCGGTATAGGGCTGAAAGAATTTGGGTACCAAAATTTGGAGATATGAGAGAAATGGTACTTAGAGAAGCTCATAAAACCAGATACTCAATACATCTTGGAACGGGGAAGATGTACAAGGATCTTAAGAAACATTTTTGGTGGTCGGGTATGAAAGCCGATGTTTCTAAATACGTAGGAGAATGTTTGACGTGTTCTAAGGTCAAAGCTGAGCATCAGAAACCATCAGGTCTACTTCAACAACCCGAAATCACGGAATGGAAATGGGAAAACATTACCATGGATTTCATCACTAAATTGCCAAGGACTGCAAGTGGTTTTGATACTATTTGGGTAATAGTTGATCGTCTCACCAAATCAGCACACTTCCTGCCAATAAGAGAAGATGACAAGATGGAGAAGTTAGCACGACTGTATTTGAAGGAAGTCATCTCCAGACATGGAATACCAATCTCTATTATCTCTGATAGGGATGGTAGATTTATTTCAAGATTTTGGCAGACATTACAGCAAGCATTAGGAACTCGTCTAGACATGAGTACTGCCTATCATCCACAAACTGATGGGCAGAGCGAAAGGACGATACAAACGCTTGAAGACATGCTACGAGCATGTGTTATTGATTTCGGAAACAGTTGGGATCGATATCTACCATTAGCAGAATTTTCCTACAACAACAGCTACCATTCAAGCATTGAAATGGCGCCGTTTGAAGCACTTTATGGTAGAAAGTGTAGGTCTCCAATTTGTTGGAGTGAAGTGGGGGATAGACAGATTACGGGTCCGGAGATTATACAAGAAACTACCGAGAAGATCATCCAAATTCAACAACGGTTGAAAACCGCCCAAAGTCGACAAAAGAGCTACGCTGACATTAAAAGAAAAGATATAGAATTTGAAATTGGAGAGATGGTCATGCTTAAAGTTGCACCTTGGAAAGGCGTTGTTCGATTTGGTAAACGAGAGAAATTAAATCCAAGGTATATTGGACCATTCAAGATTATTGATCGTGTCGGACCAGTAGCTTACCGACTTGAGTTACCTCAACAACTCGCAGCTGTACATAACACTTTCCACGTCTCGAATTTGAAGAAATGTTTTGCTAAAGAAGATCTCACTATTCCGTTAGATGAAATCCAAATCAACGAAAAACTCCAATTCATCGAAGAACCCGTCGAAATAATGGATCGTGAGGTTAAAAGACTTAAGCAAAACAAGATACCAATTGTTAAGGTTCGATGGAATTCTCGTAGAGGACCCGAGTTCACCTGGGAGCGTGAAGATCAGATGAAGAAGAAATACCCGCATCTATTTCCAGAAGATTCGTCAACACCTTCAACAGCTTAAAATTTCGGGACGAAATTTATTTAACGGGTAGGTACTGTAGTGACCCGAACTTTTCCATGTTTATATATATTAATTGAGATTGATATTTACATGATTAAATGTTTCCAACATGTTAAGCAATCAAACTTGTTAAGACTTGATTAATTGAAATATGTTTCATATAGACAATTAACCACCCAAGTTGACCGGTGATTCACGAACGTTAAAACTTGTAAAAACTATATGATGACATATATATGGATATATATATAGTTAACATGATACTATGATAAGTAAACATATCATTAAGTATATTAACAATGAACTACATATGTAAAAAACAAGACTACTAACTTAATGATTTTTAAACGAGACATATATGTAACGATTATCGTTGTAAAGACATTTAATGTATATATATCATATTAAGAGATATTCATACATGATAATATCATGATAATATAATAATTTAAAATCTCATTTGATATTATAAACATTGGGTTAACAACATTTAACAAGATCGTTAACCTAAAGGTTTCAAAACAACACTTACATGTAACGACTAACGATGACTTAACGACTCAGTTAAAATGTATATACATGTAGTGTTTTAATATGTATTTATACACTTTTGAAAGACTTCAATATACTTATCAAAATACTTCTACTTAACAAAAATTCTTACAATTACATCCTCGTTCAGTTTCATCAACAATTCTACTCGTATGCACCCGTATTTGTACTCGTACAATACACAGCTTTTAGATGTATGTACTATTGGTATATACACTCCAATGATCAGCTCTTAGCAGCCCATGTGAGTCACCTAACACATGTGGGAACCATCATTTGGCAACTAGCATGAAATATCTCATAAAATTACACAAATATGAGTAATCATTCATGACTTATTTACATGAAAACAAAATTACATATCCTTTATATCTAATCCATACACCAACGACCAAAAACACCTAAAAACACTTTCATTCTTCAATTTTCTTCATCTAATTGATCTCTCTCAAGTTCTATCTTCAAGTTCTAAGTGTTCTTCATATATTCTACAAGTTCTAGTTACATAAAATCAAGAATACTTTCAAGTTTGCTAGCTCACTTCCAATCTTGTAAGGTGATCATCCAACCTCAAGAAATCTTTGTTTCTTATAGTAGGTTATCATTCTAATACAAGGTAATAATCATATTCAAACTTTGGTTCAATTTCTATAACTATAACAATCTTATTTCAAGTGATGATCTTACTTGAACTTGTTTTCGTGTCATGATTCTGCTTCAAGAACTTCGAGCCATCCAAGGATCCGTTGAAGCTAGATCCATTTTTTCACTTTTCCAGTAGGTTTATCCAAGGAACTTAAGGTAGTAATGATGTTCATAACATCATTCGATTCATACATATAAAGCTATCTTATTCGAAGGTTTAAACTTGTAATCACTAGAACATAGTTTAGTTAATTCTAAACTTGTTCGCAAACAAAAGTTAATCCTTCTAACTTGACTTTTAAAATCAACTAAACACATGTTCTATATCTATATGATATACTAACTTAATGATTTAAAACCTGGAAACACGAAAAACACCGTAAAACCGGATTTACGCCGTCGTAGTAACACCGCGGGCTGTTTTGGGTTAGTTAATTAAAATCTATGATAAACTTTGATTTAAAAGTTGTTATTCTGAGAAAATGATTTTTATTATGAACATGAAACTATATCCAAAAATTATGGTTAAACTCAAAGTGGAAGTATGTTTTCTAAAATGGTCATCTAGACATCGTTCTTTCGACTGAAATGACTACCTTTACAAAAACGACTTGTAACTTATTTTTCCGACTATAAACCTATACTTTTTCAGTTTAGATTCATAAAATAGAGTTCAATATGAAACCATAGCAATTTGATTCACTCAAAACGGATTTAAAATGAAGAAGTTATGGGTAAAACAAGATTGGATAATTTTTCTCATTTTAGCTACGTGAAAATTGGTAACAAATCTATTCCAACCATAACTTAATCAACTTGTATTGTTTATTATGTAATCTTGAGATACCATAGACACGTATACAATATTTCGACCTATCATGTCGACACATCTATATATATTTCGGAACAACCATAGACACTCTATATGTGAATGTTGGAGTTAGCTATACAGGATTGAGGTTGATTCCAAAATATATATAGTTTGAGTTGTGATCAATACTGAGATACGTATACACTGGGTCGTGGATTGATTCAAGATAATATTTATCGATTTATTTCTATACATCTAACTGTGGACAACTAGTTGTAGGTTACTAACGAGGACAGCTGACTTAATAAACTTAAAACATCAAAATATATTAAAAGTGTTGTAAATATATTTTGAACATACTTTGATATATATGTATATATTGTTATAGGTTCGTGAATCAACCAGTGGCCAAGTCTTACTTCCCGATGAAGTAAAAATCTGTGAAAGTGAGTTATAGTCCCACTTTTAAAATCTAATATTTTTGGGATGAGAATACATGCAGGTTTTATAAATGATTTACAAAATAGACACAAGTACGTGAAACTACATTCTATGGTTGAATTATCGAAATAGAATATGCCCCTTTTATAAAGTTTGGTAATCTAAGAATTAGGGAACAGACACCCTAATTGACGCGAATCCTAAAGATAGATCTATTGGGCCTAACAAACCCCATCCAAAGTACCGGATGCTTTAGTACTTCGAAATTTATATCATATCCGATGGGTGTCCCGGAATGATGGGGATATTCTTATATATGCATCTTGTTAATGTCGGTTACCAGGTGTTCACCATATGAATGATTTTTATCTCTATGTATGGGATGTGTATTGAAATATGAAATCTTGTGGTCTATTATTATGATTTGATATATATAGGTTAAACCTATAACTCACCAACATTTTTGTTGACGTTTTAAGCATGTTTATTCTCAGGTGATTATTAAGAGCTTCCGCTGTCGCATACTTAAATAAGGACGAGATTTGGAGTCCATGCTTGTATGATATTGTGTAAAAACTGCATTCAAGAAACTTATTTTGTTGTAACATATTTGTATTGTAAACCATTATGTAATGGTCGTGTGTAAACAGGATATTTTAAATTATCATTATTTGATAATCTACGTAAAGCTTTTTAAAACCTTTATCTATGAAATAAAGGTTATGGTTTGTTTTAAAAATGAATGCAGTCTTTGAAAAACGTCTCATATAGAGGTCAAAACCTCGCAACGAAATTAATTAATATGGAACGTTTTTAATCAATAAGAACGGGACATTTCACATTTAACCCACAATGATTCTCTATGATTCAAAACATGCCATACATGGGTTACCATAAGCGCAGAATTCCAATATTTCAACAGCTTAATACCCAGTCCACCTTCATATTTTGGAAGACACAAAACAACCCATTTTACCTTAGCTTTCCCCTTTTTCATCTCCCCTTGACACCATAAGAACCCTCGTAACAGTTTTTCTATGTCTTTCACTATCGCGTCTGGAAAAATAAATACCGAAGCCTAATAAACTTGCATTGAGGTAAGGACCGCAATTATCAGCTGAAGCCGACCAGCAAATGACAGGAACTTGTTCTTCCAATCACCAATCTTTTTCTTTACTCTTTCAACAAGAATTTTACAGTCACTGTATAACAATTGGGACGATACTAAAGGCACACCAAGATATCGAATCGGAAGAGTGCCTTCATCAAATGGTAATAACTGAAGAATATGCGACTTTAGAGAAGGAGTAACATTAGCAAAAAATGCCGTGCTCTTTGGAAGGCTTGGAGTTAACCCAGAACATGATTTAAATTCTTCCAACGCGTCTCTGACCACCTTAACCGAATCCACATGTGCATGTGTGAACATGAATAAATCATCAGCGAAACAAAGATTAACAATCTTCAACTGATCGCACTTAGGATGATATTTAAATTCATCCGATTGAGAAACCCTTCTATTCAACATCAAAGATAAAACTTCCATTACTAATGTGAATAAATAAGGAGATAGAGGATCCCCTTGACGAAGCCCTCGCATCCCTTTAAAATAACCATGCATCTCTCCATTCACATTAATAGAAAACGAAGTCGTTGTGACACATCTCATAATCCATTTTATCATTAAATTAGGAAACCCAAACCCTTTTAAAGTTGCACGAAGGAAATTCCAATCTACCGTATCATAAGCTTTTTGAATATCTACCTTAAAGGCACATCTCGGAACTCCTCTATTAAGATGATAATTTTTCATGATCTCCTGCGTCAAGAGGATGTTATCCGATATTCTTCTACCCGAAATAAACGCAGATTGATTCAAACTCACCACATCTTTCAAGCTCGATCTGATACGGTTGGTAATCACTTTGCTAATGCATTTGTAAATAACATTACAACATGAAATTGGCCGAAAGTCAGAAACTTTGGAAGGAGATTGTACCTTTGGAAGAAGAGCAATAAGAGTATGATTTATCTCCTTTAAAAGCCATCCATTCTGAAAAAAATCTTTTACAGCCTTATTTACATCTTCGCCAATGACATCCCATGCTTTCTTGAAGAAAGTCGAAGAAAAACCATCCGGACCAGGCGATTTATTATCACCAATATCAAAAATAGCTGCTTTAATTTCTTGGCCCGTAACTCCACGAATCATAGCTACAGCCTTCGAAGGATTAATTTGCTTAGAAAACAAGGACTGCGGCTGATCAATGGGATCACAATTATCAACAGAGCCAAGAAATGAATTAAAATGAGCAACCATCACTTAGGGGACATTACTACCTTCAACAATATAACCATGCTGATTTTTGATAGTTTGAATTCGACTACGATGGACTCTCCCACGAACAGCTTTATGAAAAAAACCTGAATTGCTATCGCCAACTCGAAGCCACTCAATTTTACCCTTTTGTTTTAAAAGACTTTATTCTTCTAAAAGAGCCTCATTATATTGACGAAGAACATCTCCTTCCGAAACCCGAAGATCCACATCATGAGGGTTATTGTCTAACTCTTTTTGAACTTCATCCAAGCGCTTACGTAAATTCAAAACATTTGAATGAACATTTCCCTTCTTCCACATTAATTTTCGAATATGACCTTTAAGCAAGCGCATTTTTTTAACCACTTTAAACATCATATGGCCCTCAATCTCAATGTTCCATCCATCATGTACAACATTAGTAAAATCCGCATCATCCGCTATATAATTGCTAAATTTGAATGGCTTTCGTTTTAACTCACTTGCAACATGAATCTTTAAAATAGCAGGACAATGATCTGATATGCGATAAGGCTGAAAAAGAACATGAGAATCAATATATTTCTCAATAAAAGAATCATTAGCCATCACTCTATCTAGCTTTTTCAATAACCCGATATTAGAACTCGGTCGCTGATTCCAAGTGAACCGAAATCCTGAGTAATTAACATCAATCATCTGAATACTATCAACGCATTCTTGGAACTCACGCATAGCAATAGTAACTCTAGATGACCCCATCGATGACTCATCAATGGACAAAGACGCATTAAAATCCACCATCATAACCCATGGCTCTGAACCCACAAAACCATTGTGCATGTCTAACTCACGCTATAACTCACGCTATAACGGTCTTCTCTGAATATATTTATTTGCAGCATAAATAAAAGAAATAAATAATTTACTACCATCCGCTACAGTAGTAACCAAGCAATGAAGAGCTTGATCCGAAACAGCAAGAACCATAATCTGGACAATTGACGGATTCCATCCCACAATAATTCGCGTCCCCTTTACACAAACGCTACTGTTTGACGTCCACAACCATGTAGGAAAAACTGAATTACAAATGTTACTAAGTCGATCAATAGCCACATGCAATTCTAAAATTGCACAAATACTCAATTTATTACTAGTCACCACCTCATGAACCTCATTTTGTTTCGGGAGACGGTTCAATCCCCGTATATTCCAAGAAGCCACATTAATCATTTAAACCGTCTAAACAGGGAGTGCTTGCCCCCTCAGGAGTTTTAGCCGTCATAAATTTTGCTGTTTCATTTAAACATGGCTCAACATCATTTATATTCTCCATTGCCTCATCCGATATTTTTAATTCACCATCTTCATTACAAGCATTAAGAGTATCAAATGGGTTTAGCATAACATAAGGCTCTTTTACACCACTTGAACCAGCGTTATTCAACCCATTTACTCCTTTATTATCAACAGTGGCTTTTCTCCTATACACAAATTTGGATTTTGCTTTACCAACATGAATACCAACCTTACTCTGCCGATGATTAACATCTTCACCATTTTCAGGCTTTCTAACATTCTTAACCTGTTTATAACCTTTGTTAGTAGCAACAACTGTACTAGCATCCACAATAATAGCTTTTGGACACTCTACATCTTTGTGACCAAAGATCCAACAACAAGAGAACCTTGGCGGTTTCCATTCATATTCTACCTTAATCTCGTCAATCGTTCGAGAACCATCAATAAGATTCGGAGTAGCAACCTTCAAAGATTCACGCAATTCAATTTCTGATGAGACCTCAATCATTGCTATTGCAAAATTTGGTCTCCCCCAAGCCTCAAGACACATCGTCGAGGTATACGAATCCAATAACAACGGTTTTCCCAGTTTAGAGGCTATCACACTCAGTCCCGTTTCAGTAAAACCAGCAAGTGGAATGTCATGAAGTTTAACCCAAACCGGTACCCTGGACAAGTCTTCTTTCGTTAATGAAAAATTAGGATCCCATTTATTCAAAATAATTGGAATGTTACGAATCATCCAAGGGCCACCTTCCATTACACCTGTCATTCCCTGTTCTGAAGAAAACTTAAAAAAGTAGAACCCTTTTGCATTCATCATAGTTTTTTCAATACCAAATTTTCTCCAAACATTCATTACATAGTTATGAACAACAGGAAAAGGAAGTCTACGAACTAAAAAATAACCATATAATGTGTTATTATACCTCAACGAAGCCTCCTTCACTGAGTCAATTGGAATCACCACATCAGCTTTACTATTAGAAGGTTCTTGAGAAATTAGCCGAAAGTTTACCTTCTTCTTCACTTGGGATCCTGCAACAGCCTTAATATAGGAATTTGGCAGTTTTGTTCCATTAGAATCACTATCCAGTTTATCAACATCTTTAATATGCAAACCACCAGAAGTTTTAGCCTTCTGATTATTAACCTTACTCAACGCAGGGAACTCCTCGTATGTATCTTCAATTTTTTCACTCCCATCGTTAGAATTAGCCGAATGCACACAGAAGTAATCATCATCTTTCACGAATTCCTTATCTACCTGTAAGGTCACTGAATTATCGTTCCCCTGCAAACCAGAACATTCGACATGAGAACTAGGGTTTTCCTTTATAACCTTTGAAAGCTTCGATGTTTGTTCAGATTCCGATTCGGTCTCATCCCTCTCAGTCGAGCCCTTCGAATCAACTCCAATAACTCTGCTTCTTAAAACCCTAGATCCCGCTTGACTACCCGTATTTTTCTTTTTTCCTCCAGAGTTTTTCCCCATTTTGCCTTTCAAAAAAAAAAAAAAAATTTCTTTGGTAAAAATCTTTAAAAACAAGGTAAAGTAATTTATCCCACTTTAATCAATCAAATATTGACAAAAATATACGTCTCTCTTTTGGGTAAAGCAATTTCGGCTATATTACCTAGTTTTACTCCTGACGAATTTCTGAAATATTTTGTATTGATTGATTAAAGATATTTCTACCTTATGAATAAACGGTAAATTTCACAGTGATGAATTAAATTTTTGTCTGATATCAATAATTTCGGTTTATTATACCTAATTTTATTGAAAATCAATTTAATACTTTATAGCGAACGATTCAGCGTTTATTAACAAAAGGTTAAAAGCAATAAATAAAAATAAAATAAAAACTGTACATACTTACCTATGAGATAGAATTCTCAGAGACATGCTTTATTCGACTCATAGGATTGTCATTCAATTTGGTTTTCCATAGCTACATAGGCGTAACCACGAGTTTTCAATAATTTTTCTTCTAAACATATGAACGGTCCTTCTCTGCATAGAGTAACGAATTCAGAATTGGAATGTGTCTGATTGTTTGAACATTTCCCTTCGTGTGACTATTTTCCGCATTTATGACATCTTTGAAGGTGTCGTGCTCTTCTTTTTGTTGCGGATTTTGTTTTTCCTTTACCAAAATGTATCTTATTATGATTCTTCCTGAGTTCTTTCCTTACTTCGTCCATTTTGCCTCTTATGAATGATACCAGTTCACTCGAAAATGTGTTATTATTACGTTTAGTAATCATAGCATGTAGTAGTAGACCATGGTTCAGATTAAAGGAATTCTTCATCTCGTAATGTAGTGACCCGAACTTTTCCATGTTTATATATATTAATTGAGATTGATATTTACATGATTAAATGTTTCCAACATGTTAAGCAATCAAACTTGTTAAGACTTGATTAATTGAAATATGTTTCATATAGACAATTGCCACCCAAGTTGACCGGCGATTCACGAACGTTAAAACTTGTAAAAACGACATGACGATATATATATATGGATATACATATGGTTAAAATGAGATTATGATAAGTAAGTATCTCCATAAGTATATTAACAATGAGTTATATACATATAAACAAGACTACTAACTTAAGGATTTCGAAACGAGACATATATGTAACGATTATCGTTGTAACGATATTTAAATGTATATATATCATATTAAGATATATTAATATATCATAATATCATGATAATATAATAATTTAACATCCCATTAGATATAATAAACAATGGGTTAACAACATTAATTGAGATCGTTAACTTAAAGGTTTCAAAACAACACTTACATGTAACGACTAACGATGACTTAACGACTCAGTTAAAATGTATATACATGTAGTGTATTTAGATGTATTAAAATACTTTTATAAGACTTCAAGACATATATCAAAACACTCATACTTAGCGAAAATGGTTACAGTTACTTTTCCATTCTTTTCTTTCATCAAGAATTCTAGTCGTATTCTTACCCGTATTATACACAGCTTCAAAACGTACTTACTATGAGTATATACCAATAGGAACTAGCATGGGATTCCACTCTTGATTATGTCATGTATGACTAATCAATTTTAACTTCTACCATGAGCTAGTCAACTAACTAGAACTCCTTTTAACCCCACTCACCACTCACCAATTACCACTCATCATTCACTCCATTTCACTTCCAATTCTCTTTCTAATTCTCTCTCAACACACACACACACTATTATGAACGTATTTTTCCAGTAGTTAATCATCATCTTCATCAAAAATCACTTCAAGAATCAAGCTATAATCATCATAGGAAGAACACTTCAAGAACACTTCAAAAATCCCTTCAAGTTTACTAATTTACTTCCAAGCTTTCTAATCCATTCCAAGTAATCATCTAAGATCAAGAAACCTTTGTTATATACAGTAGGTTATATTTCTTATTCAAGGTAATATTCATATTCAAACTTTGATTCAATTTCTATAACTATAAACTATCTTAATTCGAGTAAAAATCTTACTTGAACTTGTTTTTGTGTCATGATCCTACTTCAAGAACTTTCAAGCCATCCAAGATCCTTTGAAGCTAGATCATTTCTTGTCACTTCCAGTAGGTTTACCTACTAAACTTGAGGTAGTAATGATTTTCATAACATCATTCGATTCATATATATAAAACTATCTTATTCGAAGGTTTAAACTCGTAATCACTAGAACATAGTTTAGTTAATTCTAAACTTGTTCGCAAACAAAAGTTAATCCTTCTAACTTGACTTTTAAAATTAACTACACACATGTTCTATATCTATATGATATGCTAACTTAATGATTTAAAACCTGGAAACACGAAAAACACCGTAAAACCGGATTTACGCCGTCGTAGTAACACCGCGGGCTGTTTTGGGTTAGTTAATTAAAAACTATGATAAACTTTGATTTAAAAGTTGTTATTCTGAGAAAATGATTTTTATTATGAACATGAAACTATATCCAAAAATTATGGTTAAACTCAAAGTGGAAGTATGTTTTCTAAAATGGTCATCTAGACGTCGTTCTTTTGACTGAAATGACTACCTTTACAAAAACGACTTGTAACTTATTTTTCTGACTATAAACCTATACTTTTCTGTTTATATTCATAAAATAGAGTTCAATATGAAACCATAGCAATTTGATTCACTCAAAACAAATTTAAAATGAAGAAGTTATGGGTAAAACAAGATTGGATAATTTTTCTCATTTTAGCTACGTGAAAATTGGTAACAAATCTATTCCAACCATAACTTAATCAACTTGTATTGTATATTATGTAATCTTGAGATACCATAGACACGTATACAATGTTTTGACCTATCATGTCGACACATCTATATATATTTCGGAACAACCATAGACACTCTATATGTGAATGTTGGAGTTAGCTATACAGGGTTGAGGTTGATTCCAAAATATATATAGTTTGAGTTGTGATCAATACTGAGATACGTATACACTAGGTCGTGGATTGATTCAAGATAATATTTATTGATTTATTTCTGTACATCTAACTGTGGACAACTAGTTGTAGGTTACTAACGAGGACAGCTGACTTAATAAACTTAAAACATCAAAATATATTAAAAGTGTTGTAAATATATTTTGAACATACTTTGATATATATGTATATATTGTTATAGGTTGGTGAATCAACCAGTGGCCAAGTCTTACTTCCCGACGAAGTAAAAATCTGTGAAAGTGAGTTATAGTCCCATTTTTAAAATCTAATATTTTTGGGATGAGAATACATGCAGGTTTTATAAATGATTTACAAAATAGACACAAGTATGTGAAACTACATTCTATGGTTGAATTATCGAAATCGAATATGCCCCTTTTTATTAAGTCTGGTAATCTAAGAATTAGGGAACAGACACCCTAATTGACGCGTATCCTAATGATAGATCTATTGGGCCTAACAAACCCCATCCAAAGTACCGGATGCTTTAGTACTTCAAAATTTATATCATATCCGAAGGGTATCCCGGAATGATGGGGATATTCTTATATATATGCATCTTGTTAATGTCGGTTACCAGGTGTTCACCATATGAATGATTTTTATCTCTATGTATGGGATGTGTATTGAAATATGAAATCTTGTGGTCTATTGTTACGATTTGATATATATATAGGTTAAACCTATAACTCACCAACATTTTTGTTGACGTTTAAAGCATGTTTATTCTCAGGTGAATACTAAGAGCTTCCGCTGTTGCATACTAAAATAAGGACAAGATTTGGAGTCCATGTTTGCATGATATTGTGTAAAAACTGCATTCAAGAAACTGATTTCGATGTAACATATTTGTATTGTAAACCATTATGTAATGGTCTTGTGTAAACAGGATATTTTAGATTATCATTATTTGATAATCTACGTAAAGCTTTTTAAACCTTTATTTATGAAATAAAGGTTATGGTTTGTTTTAAAAATGAATGCAGTCTTTGAAAAACGTCTCATATAGAGGTCAAAACCTCGCAACGAAATCAATTAATATGGAACGTTTTTAATCAATAAGAACGGGACATTTCAGTTGGTATCAGAGCGTTGGTCTTAGAGAACCAGAAAATTTGCATTAGTGTGTCTTATCGAGTTTGTTAGGATGCATTAGTGAGTCTGGACTTCGACCGTGTTTTCTTTAAAAATGATTGCTTAACATTTTTGTTGGAAACTATATATTTTTAACATATGAATATTATATGATATATTAATCTCTTAACGTGTTTGATATTACGTGATAGATGTCTACCTCTAGAACAAGTCCCATTGACTCACCTAATAATAATGAAGAATCAAATGTAAATTGGAATGATTCGTGGACTGATTCACAAGTTCCCGAAGAGGAACCGGAAGAAGAGTCGGAACCGGAAGAAGAATCGGAACCGGAAGAAGAATCGGAACCGGAAGAAGAAATAGAACCGGTGGGGAAAATAATAAAATGGTTAAGTAAAAGAGAATCCTCAACCAACCGACCAAGGTTAATTATGGTCAATGGTGTTTCCGCCAAGGAAGCAAAATATTGGGAGGATTACCAATTCTCCGATGAATCGGATTCCGACGAGAATTCCGATGATGTTATAGAAATTACCCCAACTGAATTTAAAAAGGCAAAAGAAAATAATAAGGGAAAGGGCATAAAAATAGAGAAATCTAATTCCAACCCCGATGAACTTTATATGTATCGTCAACCCCCGAAGTCCTTAAGTTGTAACAATGACCCGGGAACCTCTAAATCACCAGGTTTTTCTAAACCAATGTGGACAATGACGGCTCGTATTAGGGGAATATCATATATCCCTAGAAACTTGGCAAAACGAACCAAAACCGAACAAGAAGAAACGAGCGAGTCGGAATAAGATAGTTGTATTCGTGTGGTGTAATATATGTAATATAGTGTGCTTATGCTTTATGATATATGTAAAAATTGCTTGTATTAATAAGTATTTTTTTATGAATCTAACTCTTGTCTATTTTACAGTATAAAAACACAAAATGGATAGACAACCCAATATTTTAAGAGACCTACCCGGAGACATGATTGATGAAATCTTGTCTAGAGTCGGTCAGAATTCCTCGGCACAACTATTTAAGGCGAGATCAGTTTGTAAGACATTCGAAGAACGTTCCAAGAATGCCTTGGTTTATAAAAGGCTTTCGTTCGAAAGATGGGGGATATCACATTGGGAAATCCATAAGTTACGATGTGTTTACTTTGACGCATATATTGCGGGGAACCCAAATGCTATTTTACGCAATGGGTTAAGAAATTATTTTGACTCAATATATCCGAATATTGGACTTCGTGATTTAGAAAAAGCGGCTAACATGCAACATAAAGAAGCATGTTATGCTTACGGATTAGTAATGTTCGCTTCTCACCAAAGTGAGAACAAGAACATCGGGCTACAACTATTAAACAAAACGTTCCCACAAGTGATGGAGTCGGTAATTGGGGTAAGAAATGAGGTTTTTAGATTGTTACGGGACTGTTGGACATTACGTAACCCTCGTCCCTTTGACGACGTTACAACACGCTGTCTTATCAACGGCCATAACGGTTATGTTCCACAAGACCAAGGATGGAAAGTAATCCTAGTAAAACCAGAATGTATGACTTGTTTCTGGACGTATGAATTACATGTCTTTATTGCCTTTGCTGAACGAATTGTGTACTAGCTAGAATTATCTTCACAACCATCTTGTATCAAATTTATTGTGTGCTATATTTCATTCTATATTTAAAATAAGCGGTATTGTAAGTTTGTAAAATATTGTGTAAAATTTTGAACGCGAAATATTATTACAATCAGTTTTTCATATAGAATTGTAGTAGTTGAATTGTATATTAGCTACTAAGTATGAACTTAACGGGTAGGTACTACCCGAATTTAAACTTATAAAACGCTAATATGAAGAAAAAGCTTTTATAAATGAGTTCATATTATGCTACGAAATACTATTAACTACTCTTAATATTCTGTATGATTAACTTGTTCCATTTGACTATTTTGAAGGAAATAGCACCGACTACTCGACACACCGTGAATATGAATGAAGAGGAATTCCGTACTTTTCTAGCTTCAAACATAGCCGCAGTACAGGCTGCGCTACATACCAACAATAACCTTGGATCTGGCAGTACAGGAAATCGTGTAGGATGCACCTACAAAGAGTTCACTGCCTGCAAACCTTTGGAATTTGATGGAACCGAAGGACCGATCGGATTGAAACGGTGGACCGAGAAGGTCGAATCGGTGTTTGCCATAAGTAAGTGTACTGAAGAGGACAAAGTGAAGTACGCTACGCATACCTTCACAGGTTCTGCGTTAACATGGTGGAATACCTATCTAGAGCAAGTGGGACAAGATGATGCGTACGCACTACCGTGGTCAGCATTCAAGCACTTGATGAACGAGAAGTACCGTCCCAGAACCGAGGTCAATAAGCTCAAGACAGAACTTAGAGGGTTACGAACCCAAGGATTTGATACCAGTAGAGTTAGGGAGTTTTGATGTGATAATCGGTATGGACTGGTTGAAAGAAGTGAAAGCAGAGATCGTTTGTTACAAAAATGCAATTCGCATTATACGAGAAAAAGGAAAACCCTTAATGGTGTACGGAGAAAAGGGCAACACGAAGCTACATATTATTAGTAATTTGAAGGCACAAAAACTAATAAGAAAAGGTTGCTATGCTGTTCTAGCATACGTCGAGAAAGTACAAACTGAAGAAAAGAGCATCAATGATGTTCCCATTGCAAAAGAATTTCCCGATGTATTTCCGAAAGAATTACCGGGATTACCCCCACAGCGATCCGTTGAATTTCAAATAGATCTTGTACCAGGAGCTGCACCAATAGCTCGTGCTCCTTACAGACTCGCACCCAGTGAGATGAAAGAACTGCAAAGCCAATTACAAGAACTTTTAGAGCGTGGTTTCATTCGACCAAGCACATCACCGTGGGGAGCTCCTGTTTTGTTTGTCAAGAAGAAAGATGGTACATTCAGGTTGTGTATCGACTACCGAGAGTTGAACAAACTTACCATCAAGAACCGCTACCCACTACCGAGAATCGACGACTTATTTGATCAACTACAAGGCTCGTCTGTTTATTAAAAGATTGACTTACGTTCCGGGTATCATCAAATGCGGGTGAAAGAAGATGATATTCCAAAGACTGCTTTCAGAACACGTTACAGTCATTACAAGTTTATGGCCATGCCGTTTGGTTTAACTAATGCACCAGCTGTGTTCATGGACCTTATGAACCGAGTGTGTGGACCATACCTTGACAAGTTTGTCATTGTTTTCATTGATGACATACTTATTTACTCAAAGAATGACCAAGAACACAATGAACATTTGAGAAAGGTGTTAGAAGTATTGAGGAAGGAAGAATTGTACGCTAAGTTTTCAAAGTGTGCATTTTGGTTGGAAGAAGTTCAATTCCTCGGTCACATAGTGAACAAAGAAGGTATTAAGGTAGATCCGGCAAAGATAGAAACTGTTGAAAAGTGGGAAACCCCGAAAACTCCGAAACACATACGCCAGTTTTTAGGACTAGCTGGTTACTACAGAAGGTTCATCCAAGACTTTTCAAGAATAGCAAAACCCTTGACTGCATTAACGCATAAAGGGAAGAAATTTGAATGGAATGATGAACAAGAGAAAGCGTTTCAGTTATTGAAGAAAAAGCTAACTACGGCACCTATATTGTCATTGCCTGAAGGGAATGATGATTTTGTGATTTATTGTGACGCATCAAAGCAAGGTCTCGGTTGTGTATTAATGCAACGAACGAAGGTGATTGCTTATGCATCTAGACAATTGAAGATTCACGAACAAAATTATATGACGCATGATTTGGAATTAGGCGCGGTTGTTTTTGCATTAAAGACTTGGAGGCACTACTTATATGGGGTCAAAAGTATTATATATACCGACCACAAAAGTCTTCAACACATATTTAATCAGAAACAACTGAATATGAGGCAGCGTAGGTGGATTGAATTATTGAATGATTACGACTTTGAGATTCGTTACCACCCGGGTAAGGCAAATGTGGTAGCCGATGCCTTGAGCAGGAAGGACAGAGAACCCATTCGAGTAAAATATATGAATATAATGATTCATAATAACCTTACTACTCAAATAAAGGAGGCGCAACAAGGAGTTTTAAAAGAGGGAAATTTAAAGGATGAAATACCCAAAAGATTGGAGAAACATCTTAATATTTGGGAAGACGGAACCCGGTATAGGGCTGAAAGGATTTGGGTACCAAAATTTGGAGATATGAGAGAAATGGTACTTAGAGAAGCTCATAAAACCAGATACTCAATACATCCTGGAAAGGGGAAGATGTACAAGGATCTCAGGAAATATTTTTGGTGGCCGGGTATGAAAGCCGATGTTGCTAAATACGTAGGAGAATGTTTGACGTGTTCTAAGGTCAAAGCTGAGCATCAGAAACCATCAGGTCTACTTCAACAACCCGAAATCCCGGAATGGAAATGGGAAAACATTACCATGGATTTCATCACTAAATTGCCAAGGACTGCAAGTGGTTTTGATACTATTTGGGTAATAGTTGATCGTCTCACCAAATCAGCACATTTCCTGCCAATAAGAGAAGATGACAAGATGGAGAAGTTAGCACGACTGTATTTGAAGGAAGTCGTCTCCAGACATGGAATACCAATCTCTATTATCTCTGATAGGGATGGCAGATTTATTTCAAGATTCTGGCAGACATTACAGCAAGCATTAGGAACTCGTCTAGACATGAGTACTGCCTATTATCCACAAACTGATGGGCAGAGCGAAAGGACGATACAAACGCTTGAAGACATGCTACGAGCATGTGTTATTGATTTCGGAAACAGATGGGATCGACATCTACCATTAGCAGAATTTTCCTACAACAATAGCTACCATTCAAGCATTGAGATGGCGCCGTTTGAAGCACTTTATGGTAGAAAGTGCAGGTCTTCGATTTGTTGGAGTGAAGTGGGGGATAGACAGATTACGGGTCCGGAGATTATACAAGAAACTACCGAGAAGATCATTCAAATTCAACAACGGTTGAAAACCGCCCAAAGTTGACAAAAGAGCTACGCTGACATTAAAAGAAAAGATATAGAATTTGAAATTGGAGAGATGGTCATGCTTAAAGTTGCACCTTGGAAAGGCGTTGTTCGATTTGGTAAACGAGGGAAATTAAATCCAAGGTATATTGGACCATTCAAGATTATTGATCGTGTCGGACCAGTAGCTTACCGACTTGAGTTACCTCAACAACTCGCGGCTGTACATAACAATTTCCACGTCTCGAATTTGAAGAAATGTTTTGCTAAAGAAGATCTCACTATTCCGTTAGATGAAATCCAAATCAACGAAAAACTCCAATTCATCGAAGAACCCGTCGAAATAATGGATCGTGAGGTTAAAAGACTTAAGCAAAACAAGATACCAATTGTTAAGGTTCGATGGAATGCTCGTAGAGGACCCGAGTTCACCTGGGAGCGTGAAGATCAGATGAAGAAGAAATACCCGCATCTATTTCCAGAAGATTCGTCAACACCTTCAACAGCTTAAAATTTCGGGACTAAATTTATTTAACGGGTAGGTACTGTAGTGACCCGAACTTTTCCATGTTTATATATATTAATTGAGATTGATATTTACATGATTAAATGTTTCCAACATGTTAATCAATCAAACTTGTTAAGACTTGATTAATTGAAATATGTTTCATATAGACAATTGACCACCCAAGTTGACCGGCGATTCACGAACGTTAAAACTTGTAAAAATGACATGACGATATATATATGGATATACATATGGTTAACATGAAATTATGATAAGTAAGTATCTCCATAAGTATATTAACAATGAGTTATATACATATAAACAAGACTACTAACTTAAGGATTTCGAAACGAGACATATATGTAACGATTATCGTTGTAACAATATTTAAATGTATATATATCATATTAAGATATATTAATATATCATAATATCATGATAATATAATAATTTAACCTCTCATTAGATATAATAAACAATGGGTTAACAACATTAATTGAGATCGTTAACTTAAAGGTTTCAAAACAACACTTACATGTAACGACTAACGATGACTTAACGACTCAGTTAAAATGTATATACATGTAGTATATTTAGATGTATTAAAATACTTTTGGAAGACTTCAAGACATATATCAAAACACTCATACTTAACAAAAATGGTTACAGTTATTTTTCCATTCTTTTCTTTCATCAAGAATTCTAGTCGTATTCTTACCCGTATTATACACAGCTTCAAAACGTACTTACTATGAGTATATACCAATAGGAACTAGCATGGGATTCCACTCTTGATTATGTCATGTATGACTAATCAATTTTAACTTCTACCATGAGCTAGTCAACTAACTAGAACTCCTTTTAACCCCACTCACCACTCACCAATTACCACTCATCATTCACTCCATTTCACTTCCAATTCTCTTTCTAATTCTCTCTCAACACACACACACTATTATGAACGTATTTTTCCAGTAGTTAATCATCATCTTCATCAAAAATCACTTCAATAATCAAGCTATAATCATCATAGGAAGAACACTTCAAGAACACTTCAAAAATCCCTTCAAGTTTACTAATTTACTTCCAAGCTTTCTAATCCATTCCAAGTAATCATCTAAGATCAAGAAACCTTTGTTATATACAGTAGGTTATCTTTCTTATTCAAGGTAATATTCATATTCAAACTTTGATTCAATTTCTATAACTATAAACTATCTTAATTCGAGTAAAAATCTTACTTGAACTTGTTTTTGTGTCATGATCCTACTTCAAGAACTTTCAAGCCATCCAAGATCCTTTGAAGCTAGATCATTTCTTGTCACTTCCAGTAGGTTTACCTACTAAACTTGAGGTAGTAATGATGTTCATAACATCATTCGATTCATATATATAAAACTATCTTATTCGAAGGTTTAAACTCGTAATCACTAGAACATAGTTTAGTTAATTCTAAACTTGTTCGCAAACAAAAGTTAATCCTTCTAACTTGACTTTTAAAATTAACTACACACATGTTCTATATCTATATGATATGCTAACTTAATGATTTAAAACCTGGAAACACGAAAAACACCGTAAAACCGAATTTACGCCGTCGTAGTAACACCGCGGGCTGTTTTGGGTTAGTTAATTAAAAACTATGATAAACTTTGATTTAAAAGTTATTATTCTGAGCAAATGATTTTTATTATGAACATGAAACTATATCCAAAAATTATGGTTAAACTCAAAGTGGAAGTATGTTTTCTAAAATGGTCATCTAGACGTCGTTCTTTCGACTGAAATGACTACATTTACAAAAATGACTTGTAACTTATTTTTCCGACTATAAACCTATACTTTTCTGTTTAGATTCATAAAATAGAGTTCAATATGAAACCATAGCAATTTGATTCACTCAAAACGGATTTAAAATGAAGAAGATATGGGTAAAACAAGATTGGATAATTTTTCTCATTTTAGCTACGTGAAAATTGGTAACAAATCTATTCCAACCATAACTTAATCAACTTGTATTGTATATTATGTAATCTTGAGATACCATAGACACGTATACAATGTTTCAACCTATCATGTCGACACATCTATATATATTTCGGAACAAACATAGACACTCTATATGTGAATGTTGGAGTTAGCTATACAGGGTTGAGGTTGATTCCAAAATATATATAGTTTGAGTTGTGATCAATACTGAGATACATATACACTGGGTCGTGGATTGATTCAAGATAATATTTATCGATTTATTTCTGTACATCTAACTGTGGACAACTAGTTGTAGGTTACTAACGAGGACAGCAGACTTAATAAACTTAAAACATCAAAATATATTAAACGTGTTGTAAATATATTTTGAACATACTTTGATATATATGTATATATTGTTATAGGTTCGTGAATCAACCAGTGGCCAAGTCTTACTTCCCGACGAAGTAAAAATCTGTGAAAGTGAGTTATAGTCCCATTCTTAAAATCTAATATTTTTGGGATGAGAATACATGCAGGTTTTATAAATGATTTAGAAAATAGACACAACTACGTGAAACTACATTCTATGGTTGAATTATCGAAATCGAATATGCCCCTTTTTATTAAGTCTGGTAATCTAAGAATTAGGGAACAGACACCCTAATTGACGCGAATCCTAAAGATAGATCTATTGGGCCTAACAAACCCCATCCAAAGTACCGAATGCTTTAGTACTTCGAAATTTATATCATATCCGAAGGGAGTCCCGGAATGATGGGGATATTCTTATATATATGCATCTTGTTAATGTCGGTTACCAGGTGTTCACCATATGAATGATTTTTATCTCTATGTATGGGATGTGTATTGAAATATGAAATCTTGTGGTCTATTGTTACGATTTGATATATATATATATATATATATATGTTAAACCTATAACTCACCAACATTTTTGTTGACGTTTAAAGCATGTTTATTCTCAGGTGAATACTAAGAGCTTCCTGTAGTGACCCGAACTTTTCCATGTTTATATATATTAATTGAGATTGATGTTTACATGATTAAATGTTTCCAACATGTTAAGCAATCAAACTTGTTAAGACTTGATTAATTGAAATAGGTTTCATATAGACAATTGACCACCCAAGTTGACCGGTGATTCACGAACGTTAAAACTTGTAAAAAAAAACTATATGATGACATATATATGGTTGTATATATAGTTAACATGATATTATGATAAGTAAACATATCATTAATTATATTAACAATGAACTACATATGTAAAAACAAGACTACTAACTTAATGATTTTGAAACGAGACATATATGTAACGTTTATCGTTGTAACGACATTTAATGTATATATATCATATTAAGAGATATTCGTACATCATAATATCATGATAATATAATAATTTAAAATCTCTTTTGTTATTATAAACATTGGGTTAACAACATTTAACAAGATCGTTAACCTAAAGGTTTCAAAACAACACTTACATGTAACGACTAACGATGACTTAACGACTCAGTTAAAATGTATATACATGTAGTGTTTTAATATGTATTTATACACTTTTGAAAGACTTCAATACACTTATCAAAATACTTCTACTTAACAAAAATGCTTACAATTACATTCTCGTTCAGTTTCATCAACAATTCTACTCGTATGCACCCGTATTCGTACTCGTACAATACACAGCTTTTAGATGTATGTACTATTGGTATATACACTCCAATGATCAGCTCTTAGCAGCCCATGTGAGTCACCTAACACATGTGGGAACCATCATTTGGCAACTAGCATGAAATATCTCATAAGATTACAAAAATATGAGTAATCATTCATGACTTATTTACATGAAAACAAAATTACATATCCTTTATATCTAATCCATACACCAACGACCAAAAACACCTACAAACACTTTCATTCTTCAATTTTCTTCATCTAATTGAACTCTCTCAAGTTCTATCTTCAAGTTCTAAGTGTTCTTCATAAATTCCAAAAGTTCTAGTTTCATAAAATCAAGAATACTTTCAAGTTTGCTAGCTCACTTCCAATCTTGTAAGGTGATCATCCAACCTCAAGAAATCTTTGTTCCTTACAGTAGGTTATCATTCTAATACAAGGTAATAATCATATTCAAACTTTGGTTCAATTTCTATAACTATAACAATCTTATTTCAAGTGATGATCTTACTTGAACTTGTTTTCGTGTCATGATTTTGCTTCAAGAACTTTGAGCCATCCAAGGATCCATTGAAGCTAGATCCATTTTTCTCTTTTCCAGTAGGTTCATCCAAGGAACTTAAGGTAGTAATTGTAAAGACCCGTCCTAATCCTCCTGGACGAAGTCATCAACATTTGGTTCCATTGCAATGATCGATTCCAAGATATGTCCTTAACATGAGCAAATGCACAGCGGAAGACTTAATTCGTACCTGAGAATAACATGCTTTAAAAAGTCAACATAAAGTTGGTGAGATATATAGATTTGATGCTAGCAGCGTAATAACTATGGACCACAAGATTTCATATATATAAAAAATATAATACACTCGCAAGTGTATGAAAAGCATTCTAAGTAGTGGGCACCCGGTAACTAGCCTTAACAAGAGTGTGTACCCCTGAGTTATAATAATATGTGCACCGAATCAAGTGCGTTCCGTTAACCTCGAAGTACTAAACACCCGTTCTTCTAGTTTAGTAGTGACTAGAACAACATCTGGGTGGGGGTGTAAAACCCGATAGATCTATCTTTAGGATTCGCGCCTACCAGTTCATAAACCAATAGTTAAAGTTACCAAGCTAGGGGATTTTTGATTCAAACCCATGTAGAACGTAATTTTAGTCACTTGTGTCCATAACGTAAATCATTTATAAAAACAGCGCATGTATTCTCAGCCCAAAAATATTTAAAGTTTAAAAGGGGACTATATACTCACCTAATGTATTTTGTAGTAAAATACATATAACACCACTGATCAAATATAAGGTTGGCCTTGGATTCACGAACCTATATCATTTGTATATTCATTAATGCCTATTCTTGTAATCGAATAACTATAACTTTATATATTATGTAATAAATTTGTATATATATATATATATTTGAAAATGGTTTTCATCTTTATAATTGTATATAATAGAAATTCTTAATTTGTTATACACAAATATTTATATAAAGATTGATAATCTAAAACGATACTAATACTAATGATAATAATAATACTTATAATAATTTTAGTAGTTAAAAAAAAAATAGTAATCTTAATGTTAATGATTTTATATTGTAATTAATAAAACAATAACAATATTAGTCTTAATAATACAATAATAATAATAATAATAATAATAATAATGATAATAATAATAATAGTTATATAAAAAGATTTATACCCTTTTCTAAAGTTGCTGTAAAAATAATTGCAGGAGATGGGACTCGAACCCGTGACCTCTAGCTCTCCGTAACACTCCCTTACCATCCAGCCAAATCTGTTTTTCTGTTTTAATACCCTTTTAATTATTTATAATCTATATTCTTTGCTGTTTAGTTTCATCTTCTTCCCATTCAACTCAGACTACTCGATTTATCACCAATCATATCAGAAATTTTAAGGAACCGATTTATAAATGAGGTTGAAAATCGAAAACATATTTTGTGATATCTTAATTGATTAAATAACAGAAGAGTTGAGCAACAGAGAAAAAAAATTTGATACACTAATGAACACAAATACTGATTTCGAGTTTTACAAGGTTTCAAAGCCAAAATTCTAAACGAAATATGTTCCAAATCTTCTTTATAAACTGTCTTTATCTTTAATTTATCTCAAAACATCAAAACGTCTTCGAATTTACTCAAGAACAATTTCTTTGTCTTTTAAATTTGAATCTTTAACTTCAAAAATTCGTCCTTAATTTTGTAAATTAATCACGAAACTTTTGAATATAGTTTGAGTAAGGGAATACTAACATAACAGCATTCTTACAATTTGAAGATTTAATTGAATTCGAGTTTAGAGAAAAAAAAAAATCAAATTGAAACAGGGACATCGCTGAAAGGAAAAAAAAAATAAATCTTATTAATTCGATTTAAATTCAGTTGCATAAAGACTGTATTTGAGTTTGCGTATATGTTAGGGATAATGGAAAAATTTCCAGTTGCTAAAAATCCTAATTGATCGAATTACTTAAAGGAAAATGAAGATGAATGTCGACAAAACCCAAAATCACGGGTATAATAGGAACAGAAACTGATAAGGACGATTATATCCAGCGTATGTTTTCTTTTTTTTTTTTTTTTAAAAAAATCTGTATTATATTTGTATATTTATAATTTATATTCAATAATGATAATAACTAGATATAATTAATTATAGTACAATTAATTAAAAAAAATTAAAATACTAATAATAATAAATATAAGAATAATAATATTAATATTCAACATTTTAATTATATTAATAATTATAAAAAAAATGATACTAAAAATATTTATGATAACAAATACTAATTTGTAATTAAGTTTGATATATTAACATTATATTATATATATTACTTACTAATATATATATATATATATATATACACATATTATTTACAACAATTGTTCGTGAATCGTCAGGCTTGGTCAAAAGGTATCTGATTATCCAAATATAGATTTTAGACTTTCTAAACTCAACACTAAGGTTTTTGCTTATCGTGTCGGAAACATATAAAGTTTAAGGTTTAAATTTGGTCGGAAATTTACGGGTCGTTACAGTACCCACCTGTTAAAGAAATTTCGTCCCCGAAATTTGGTAGAGGTTGTCATAAATAACAATAGGAATGTTTTCATGACGAATATGAGGTAATAATAGAGTTTTATCATTATTGAAAGATTTGGATAAAACGATTCGATCATGTAAAGCGTACAAGTGAAGCTATCACAAAAGAGTGAAATAAGTAAATATGGAATTGTTCTTAACCGATGACGTGGTTATGTTTGATTTCCGGAATTTATGGAATTTTAAGAAAATCTTACGTAATAAGATTTGGTTTTTCAGCGATCAGGATCTTCTTTGTTTTAATATGACAATCTATTTCGATTTCTCTGTCGGACATTTTACTATAAATCTACCTCCTTCGTTCCCTTATTTCCATATCCCACATCTTCTACTCTTTCTTCTATTTGCTGCGATTTATACTCTAGTTTCTATTTTGGAGCTTCATTCTTTCATTTCCTCTTCCCGTCCTCAAGCCAAGCGAGCAATGGTTCGGAATTCGTAGGTATAAGATTTGGAATGAACATGGCTAATGTTCTCAGAAAGGAATAGTAATGGCATGATTTTGATTTGTCAAATTACCAGAATATCCAGGAAAATAGAACTATCAAGATGATTTGTTCTTAATATGTTTCGGAATTGGATAGAATGTAAGAGCCGTGTAACATGGCACATGATGACGATACTGTGAATCATCACATTCCATTAGAAACTTAACATGACTTACTGTAATATAATGAAGTTGATCAAGTTTCATTATATTATACTAATTCACGCATCAGTTCCCAACACTGCTTCAAAACATTCATTTTTTTAAACTTGAAGATTTCAGAATTTAGAAACTACCACAGTTTCTTTTATGTTGTAACGCAGATATTACGGGGAGATAGATGATTGCAGATAGGAACAGTTGTGAAAATATATTTAGAAATATGGAGAATATGTATAGCGGAAAATATGAAAATATCTTATAATATCTAAGATAAGATGATGATGAATAATATCATCTGAAAAAGTTTAGAATAAGGAGTAGGGTTCATACTGACGGTTTCAACAGACACTGAATCATTTGCATTATTTGAAGGCAGGTTCATTCCTTGTATTTGTTCTTTGTTTCCTTCACGGTTAGCTCAATCCATTTTTCAGCACTAAATTTTCTATCGAGCGTTCCTAACATTCCCTTCTTTATCATCAAACTTTTGGCCATTTAGGCCATCTTACATTTTACTGTTTCCTCTGCATTTAATGCAGTCATATCTGAATCATCGATTATCAATCCGAGGTGTTTTTGGACGAATTGTGTTTTTAGATGATTAAATGCTGATGATAAAATGGCGGAGTATGAAAGGTTTCCTGGTAACGATGAGGAAAACCAATCGTATATATCAAAGTTATAATAAGACTTTTTCGAATGAAAGGTCGAAGTTGTTCTGCTGAAGCTGTGACAAAATTGGCTACTTTGAAAAGGAATCGTAAGGTTGTTTTTGCTAATAAATGCTAAAGAATTAGTCGCGGTACGTGTTAAACTATGACTTTGGGTTCAAGAGTTTTTCATGTGTATAGATCTTTTCTTCTGTAGATGAAGTGCGGTCGGTTCAACTCCTCGATTGAGGTATTTTCAAGAATCCTGATAGGTTTGTACGCGGATTGTAAACGTTGAGATACAAATGAGGTTTAAGATAGAATCAAGTGGCAAACTTGAAGATTAGTTTAGCTTCATATGTTATAATCAATATTTTAATTCATTTTACTTGTCCATGGTTAGCAGTCTATCAGTCCAATTGTCCAATGGTCCAATAGTTCAACAGTTCAATGTATTCATATATAATTTAATATATATAATTAATACGTATCGTGACCCGTGTACCGGTCTCAGTGTCGATCACAACTCAAAGTATATATATATTTTGGAATCAACCTCAACCCTGTATAGCCAACTCCAACATTCACATATAGAGTGTCTATGGTTGTTCCGAAATATATATATAGATGGGTCGATATGATAGGTCGAAACCTTGTATACGTGTCCCGTTATTTAAAGGGCGTAAAAGTAAATGACAGAAATTAAATGACGATAAATAAAAGTGCGAGAATGTAAATTGCGAGAATGTAAAGTGCGAGAATATAAATTGCGATAAATTAAATGTTAATCAGTTAGCTGGGAACAGTTAGCCGGAACAGTTAGCGTGTAATCCTATCTCAATTTCAATTAATTAATTCGTTTGTTTCTAACACTTTTTATTTTTGTCCAATGTTTTCTTCGTTATGCCACTTGTTGGATTCTGATAGGTCAAAATCCAAATATAAAATGTGAATAGAAATGGTTATTCGGTGATGAACGGATACGTATATTGGTGATTGTAAGTAGGATAGTAAATGAACGTTGAATCAGATTCGAAGAATGTACAGTGTAACTTATTAATGTGAAATCTGGATATTTCTCGGGTACTACCCACCCGTTAAAATATTCTCATCATTAACAGTTTGTACGATAGAAGTTTTAATTACAATCTTTATAAAAATATACTTGCATATATATTTTCATCGAATGTATTTATGAATTTATTGAGTCGATAGAACATTATACTCATTTGATTTATTGTTGGTACTTGATTACATGATCTCTAAACTTTAGAGATTACATAATTGCCATGTCGAACGAAGGTAAATGAGGTAGAACAATACGTAGAACGAAATTAATTGGTGTAGAATGATATGTAGAACGAAGATCATACTCTAGTTACAGATGGTAATATTGAGGCGTGTGATGTTGATATTCGAGGTACAGATTGTGATGTTGAGAGTTACGACGCGGTTATGGTTTAGGGATGATAAGGGTACTGTCGGTGTTGATGATGGTGGTACGGATTATGCTGCTGGTGCTGCTGCTGGTGTTTGTAACCTTCGCACCATATTCTCCAAAGCCGTCACGCGAGCGCGAAGTTCGTTAACTTCTGCTAGTACACCGGGATGATTGGTGGTTGGAGTGAGCGAATGAACAAGATCTGAAATATGGGATAGTATATAATCGTGACGAGATACTCTAGAAATGAGAGAGAAAATGGTTTTTCAAACAGGTTCGCCGGTAAGTGCTTCAGGTTCATCGCCAAGAGGGCAATTTGGTGGATGGAAGGGATCACCCTCTTCATGTCTCCAGTGACTTAGTATATTACGAACCCACCCCCAATTCATCCAGAATAGATGATGGGAGATTGGTTGATCCATTCCGGTGATGCTGCCTTCGGAGCTTGAATGAAAATCCATATCGGCATAGCCGTCATAATCTGAGGAATTCGAACTAGATGCGGAATCCATCTTGTATAATCGGAAAAATGAATTTTTGGTATGAAATAGATTATAGAAGTTAGATTTGGTACTCTTCTATACATACTTTACATATGTATATATAATACCAAAATCCCGTAAATTACGGAGAATCTTTGAAAAGATGTCAACTAAAGTCCAAAGTAACAGATATGCTAAGATATGAATTTTGTCTATACACTATCGATGCACTAAATGCAGTAAGACGTGTCTAGACTTATGAATGATAAGCAGACAATTCCCTAAGGATAATGAGCAAATAATTTACGACTAGAAATGATAAGCAAAACTTTTTGACAGGTAGACACGGTCAAAGTCCAGACTCACTAATGTATCCTAACAGCTACTAGTTAGACACACTAATGCAAGACCTGGTTCACTAAGACCACCGCTCTGATACCAACTGAAAGACCCGTCCTAATCCTCCTGGACGAAGTCATCAACATTTGGTTCCATTGCAATGATCGATTCCAAGATATGTCCTTAACATGAGCAAATGCACAGCGGAAGACTTAATTCGTACCTGAGAATAACATGCTTTAAAAAGTCAACATAAAGTTGGTGAGATATATAGATTTGATGCTAGCAGCGTAATAACTATGGACCACAAGATTTCATATATATAAAAAATATAATACACTCGCAAGTGTATGAAAAGCATTCTAAGTAGTGGGCACCCGGTAACTAGCCTTAACAAGAGTGTGTACCCCTGAGTTATAATAATATGTGCACCGAATCAAGTGCGTTCCGTTAACCTCGAAGTACTAAACACCCGTTCTTCTAGTTTAGTAGTGACTAGAACAACATCTGGGTGGGGGTGTAAAACCCGATAGATCTATCTTTAGGATTCGCGCCTACCAGTTCATAAACCAATAGTTAAAGTTACCAAGCTAGGGGATTTTTGATTCAAACCCATGTAGAACGTAATTTTAGTCACTTGTGTCCATAACGTAAATCATTTATAAAAACAGCGCATGTATTCTCAGCCCAAAAATATTTAAAGTTTAAAAGGGGACTATATACTCACCTAATGTATTTTGTAGTAAAATACATATAACACCACTGATCAAATATAAGGTTGGCCTTGGATTCACGAACCTATATCATTTGTATATTCATTAATGCCTATTCTTGTAATCGAATAACTATAACTTTATATATTATGTAATAAATTTGTATATATATATATATATTTGAAAATGGTTTTCATCTTTATAATTGTATATAATAGAAATTCTTAATTTGTTATACACAAATATTTATATAAAGATTGATAATCTAAAACGATACTAATACTAATGATAATAATAATACTTATAATAATTTTAGTAGTTAAAAAAAAAATAGTAATCTTAATGTTAATGATAATGATTTTATATTGTAATTAATAAAACAATAACAATATTAGTCTTAATAATACAATAATAATAATAATAATAATAATAATAATGATAATAATAATAATAGTTATATAAAAAGATTTATACCCTTTTCTAAAGTTGCTGTAAAAATAATTGCAGGAGATGGGACTCGAACCCGTGACCTCTAGCTCTCCGTAACACTCCCTTACCATCCAGCCAAATCTGTTTTTCTGTTTTAATACCCTTTTAATTATTTATAATCTATATTCTTTGCTGTTTAGTTTCATCTTCTTCCCATTCAACTCAGACTACTCGATTTATCACCAATCATATCAGAAATTTTAAGGAACCGATTTATAAATGAGGTTGAAAATCGAAAACATATTTTGTGATATCTTAATTGATTAAATAACAGAAGAGTTGAGCAACAGAGAAAAAAAATTTGATACACTAATGAACACAAATACTGATTTCGAGTTTTACAAGGTTTCAAAGCCAAAATTCTAAACGAAATATGTTCCAAATCTTCTTTATAAACTGTCTTTATCTTTAATTTATCTCAAAACATCAAAACGTCTTCGAATTTACTCAAGAACAATTTCTTTGTCTTTTAAATTTGAATCTTTAACTTCAAAAATTCGTCCTTAATTTTGTAAATTAATCACGAAACTTTTGAATATAGTTTGAGTAAGGGATTACTAACATAACAGCATTCTTACAATTTGAAGATTTAATTGAATTCGAGTTTAGAGAAAAAAAAAAAATCAAATTGAAACAGGGACATCGCTGAAAGGAAAAAAAAAAATAAATCTTATTAATTCGATTTAAATTCAGTTGCATAAAGACTGTATTTGAGTTTGCGTATATGTTAGGGATAATGGAAAAATTTCCAGTTGCTAAAAATCCTAATTGATCGAATTACTTAAAGGAAAATGAAGATGAATGTCGACAAAACCCAAAATCACGGGTATAATAGGAACAGAAACTGATAAGGACGATTATATCCAGCGTATGTTTTCTTTTTTTTTTTTTTTAAAAAAAATCTGTATTATATTTGTATATTTATAATTTATATTCAATAATGATAATAACTAGATATAATTAATTATAGTACAATTAATTAAAAAAAATTAAAATACTAATAATAATAAATATAAGAATAATAATATTAATATTCAACATTTTAATTATATTAATAATTATAAAAAAAATGATACTAAAAATATTTATGATAACAAATACTAATTTGTAATTAAGTTTGATATATTAACATTATATTATATATATTACTTACTAATATATATATATATATATATATATATATACACATATTATTTACAACAATTGTTCGTGAATCGTCAGGCTTGGTCAAAAGGTATCTGATTATCCAAATATAGATTTTAGACTTTCTAAACTCAACACTAAGGTTTTTGCTTATCGTGTCGGAAACATATAAAGTTTAAGGTTTAAATTTGGTCGGAAATTTACGGGTCGTTACAGTAATGATGTTCATAACATCATTCGATTCATACATATAAAGCTATCTTATTCGAAGGTTTAAACTTGTAATCACTAGAACATAGTTTAGTTAATTCTAAACTTGTTCGCAAACAAAAGTTAATCCTTCTAACTTGACTTTTAAAATCAACTAAACACATGTTCTATATCTATATGATATGCTAACTTAATGATTTAAAACCTGGAAACACGAAAAACACCGTAAAACCGGATTTACGCCGTCGTAGTAACACCGCGGGCTGTTTTGGGTTAGTTAATTAAAAACTATGATAAACTTTGATTTAAAAGTTGTTATTCTGAGAAAATGATTTTTATTATGAACATGAAACTATATCCAAAAATTATGGTTAAACTCAAAGTGAAAGTATGTTTTCTAAAATGGTCATCTAGACGTCGTTCTTTCGACTGAAATGACTACCTTTACAAAAACGACTTGTAACTTATTTTTCCGACTAGAAACCTATACTTTTTTTGTTTAGATTCATAAAATAGAGTTCAATATGAAACCATAGCAATTTGATTCACTCAAAACGGATTTAAAATGAAGAAGTTATGGGTAAAACAAGATTGGATAATTTTTCTCATTTTAGCTACGTGAAAATTGGTAACAAATCTATTCCAACCATAACTTAATCAACTTGTATTATATATTATGTAATCTTGAGATACCATAGACACGTATACAATGTTTCGACCTATCATGTCGACACATCTATATATATTTCGGAACAACCATAGACACTCTATATGTGAATGTTGGAGTTAGCTATACAGGGTTGAGGTTGATTCCAAAATATATATAGTTTGAGTTGTGATCAATACTGAGATACGTATACACTGGGTCGTGGATTGATTCAAGATAATATTTATCGATTTATTTCTGTACATCTAACTGTGGACAACTAGTTGTAGGTTACTAACGAGGACAGCTGACTTAATAAACTTAAAACATCAAAATATATTAAAAGTGTTGTAAATATATTTTGAACATACTTTGATATATATGTATATATTGTTATAGGTTCGTGAATCAACCAGTGGCCAAGTCTTACTTCCCGACGAAGTAAAAATCTGTGAAAGTGAGTTATAGTCCCACTTTTAAAATCTAATATTTTTGGGATGAGAATACATGCAGGTTTTATAAATGATTTACAAAATAGACACAAGTACGTGAAACTACATTCTATGGTTGAATTATCGAAATCGAATATGCCCATTTTTATTAAGTCTGGTAATCTAAGAATTAGGGAACAGACACCCTAATTGACGCGAATCCTAAAGATAGATCTATTGGGCCTAACAAACCCCATCCAAAGTACCGGATGCTTTAGTACTTCGAAATTTATATCATATCCGAAGGGTGTCCCGGAATGATGGGGATATTCTTATATATGCATCTTGTTATTGTCGGTTACCAGGTGTTCACCATATGAATGATTTTTATCTCTATGTATGGGATGTGTATTTGAAATATGAAATCTTGTGGTCTATTGTTACGATTTGATATATATAGGTTAAACCTATAACTCACCAACATTTTTGTTGACGTTTTAAGCATGTTTATTCTCAGGTGATTATTAAGAGCTTCCGCTGTCGCATACTTAAATAAGGACAAGATTTGGAGTCCATGCTTGTATGATATTGTGTAAAAACTGCATTCAAGAAACTTATTTTGTTGTAACATATTTGTATTGTAAACCATTATGTAATGGTCGTGTGTAAACAGGATATATTAGATTATCATTATTTGATAATCTACGTAAAGCTTTTTAAACCTTTATTGATGAAATAAAGGTTATGATTTGTTTAAAAATGAATGCAGTCTTTGAAAAACGTCTCATATAGAGGTCAAAACCTCGCAACGAAATCAATTAATATGGAACGTTTTTAATCAATAAGAACGGGACATTTCAGTTGGTATCAGAGCGTTGGTCTTAGAGAACCAGAAAATTTGCATTAGTGTGTCTTATCGAGTTTGTTAGGATGCATTAGTGAGTCTGGACTTCGACCGTGTTTTCTTTAAAAATGATTGCTTAACATTTTTGTTGGAAACTATATATTTTTAACATATGAATATTATGTGATATATTAATCTATTAACGTGTTTGATATTATGTGATAGATGTCTACCTCTAGAACAAGTCCCATTGACTCACCTAATAATAATGAAGAGTCAAATGTAAATTGGAATAATTTGTGGACTGATTCACAAGTTCCCGAAGAGGAACCGGAAGAAGAGTCGGAACCGGAAGAAGAATCGGAACCGGAAGAAGAATCGGAACCGGATGAAGAAATAGAACCGGTGGGGGAAATAATAAAACGGTTAAGTAAAAGAAAATCCTCAACCAACCGACCAAAGTTAATTATGGTCAATGGTGTTTCCGCCAAGGAAGCAAAATATTGGGAGGATTACCAATTCTCCGATGAATCGGATTCCGACGAGAATTCCGATGATGTTATAGAAATTACCCCAACTGAATTTAAAAAGGCAAAAGAAAATAATAAGGGAAAGGGCATAAAAATAGAGAAATCTAATTCCAACCCCGATGAACTTTATATGTATCGTCAACCCCCGAAGTCCTTAAGTTGTAACAATGACCCGGGAACCTCTAAACCACCAGGTTTTTCTAAACCAATGTGGACAACGACGGTTCGTATTAGGGGAACATCATATATCCCTAGAAACTTGGCAAAACGAACCAAAACCGAAGAAGAAGAAACGAGCGAGTCGGAATAAGATACTTGTATTCGTGTGGTGTAATATATGGAATATAGTGTTCTTATGCTTTATGATATATGTAAAAATTGCTTGTATTAATAAGTATTTTTTTTATGAATCTAACTCTTGTCTATTTTACAGTTTAAAAATACAAAATGGATAGACAACCCAATATTTTAAGAGACCTACCCGGAGACATGATTGATGAAATCTTGTCTAGAGTCGGCCAGAATTCTTCGGCACAACTATTTAAGGCGAGATCAGTTTGTAAGACATTCGAAGAACGTTCCAAGAATGTCTTGGTTTATAAGAGACTTTCGTTTGAAAGATGGGGGATATCACATTGGGAAACCCATAAGTTACGATGTGTTTACTTTGACGCATATATTGCGGGGAACCCAAATGCTATTTTACGCAACGGGTTAAGAAATTATTTTGACTCAATATATCCGAATATTGGACTTCGTGATTTAGAAAAAGCGGCTAACATGCAACATAAAGAAGCATGTTATGCTTACGGATTAGTAATGTTCGCTTCTCACCAAAGTGAGAACAAGAACATCGGGCTACAACTATTAAACAAAACGTTTCCACAAGTGACGGAGTCGGTAATTGGGGTAAGAAATGAGGTTTTTAGATTATTACGGGACTGTTGGACATTACGTAACCCTCGTCCCTTTGATGACGTTACAACACGCTGTCTTATCAACGGCCATAACGGTTATGTTGCACAAGACCAAGGATGGGAAGTAGTCCTAGTAAAACCAGAATGCATGACTTGTTTCTGGACGTATGAATTACGTGTATTTATTGCCTTTGCTGAACGACTTGGGTACTAGCTAGAATTGTCTTCACAACTATCTTGTATCAAAGTTATTGTGTGCTATATTTCATGCTTTATGTAAAATAAGCGGTATTGTAAGTTTGTAAAATATTGTATAAAAGTTTGAACGCGAAATATTATTATAATCAGTTTTTCATATAGAATTGTAGTAGTTGAATTGTATATTAGCTACTAAGTATGAACTTAACGGGTAGGTACTACCCGAATTTAAACTTATAAAACGCTAATATGAAGAAAAAGCTTTTATAAATGAGTTCATATTATGCTACGAAATACTATTAACTACTCTTAATATTCTGTATGATTAACTTGTTCCATTTAACTATTTTGAAGGAAATGGCACCGACTACTCGACACACCGTGAATATGAATGAAGAGGAATTCCGTACTTTTCTAGCTTCAAACATAGCCGCAGTACAGGCTGCGCTACATACCAACAATAACCTTGGATCTAGCAGTACAGGAAATCGTGTAGGATGCACCTACAAAGAATTCACTGCCTGCAAACCTTTGGAATTTGATGGAACCGAAGGACCGATCGGATTGAAACGGTGGACCGAGAAGGTTGAATCGGTGTTTGCCATAAGTAAGTGTACTGAAGAGGACAAAGTGAAGTACGCTACGCATACCTTCACAGGTTCTGCGTTAACATGGTGGAATACCTATCTAGAGCAAGTGGGACAAGATGATGCGTACGCACTACCGTGGTCAGCATTCAAGCACTTGATGAACGAGAAGTACCGTCCCAGAACCGAGGTCAATAAGCTCAAGACAGAACTTAGAGGGTTACGAACCCAAGGATTTGATATTACCACGTACGAAAGACGATTCACAGAATTGTGCCTATTGTGTCCGGGAGCATTCGAAGATGAGGAAGAGAAGATCGACGCGTTTGTGAAAGGATTACCGGAAAGAATCCAAGAAGATATAAGTTCACACGAGCCCGCCTCCATACAACAGGCATGTAGAATGGCTCACAAACTAGTGAACCAGATTGAAGAAAGAATTAAAGAACAGACTGCTGAAGAGGCCAATGTGAAGCAAGTCAAAAGAAAGTGGGAGGAAAACGGTGATAAGAATCACCAATACAACAACAACAGCAATTACAACAATAATCGCAACAATTATCCCAACAATCGCAAAATCAATCGCAACTACAACAAACGGCCCAACAACAACAACAACAACAACAACAACAACAGCAACTACAACAATCATCCCAACAACAATAATAACTTCAACAACAACAACAATCAGAAGCAACTATGCCAAAGGTGTGAAAAGAATCACTCGGGGTTCTGCACCAAATTTTGCAACAAGTGTAAAAGAAATGGTCATAGCGCGGCGAAGTGTGAGGTCTACGGACCAGGGGTTAATAGAACGAAAGGAACAAATGGTGTCGGAACGAGTAATGGCGGAGCAAGTAGTGTCGGAGCAAGTTATGCCAATGTAGTTTGTTATAAATGTGAAAAACCAGGCCACATTATTAGAAATTGCCCAAACCAGGAGAACACGAATGGACAAGGCCGTGGAAGAGTTTTCAATATTAATGCGGTAGAGGCACAGGAAGACCCGGAGCTTGTTACGGGTACGTTTCTTATTGACAATAAATCTGCTTACGTTTTATTTGATTCGGGTGCGGATAGAAGCTATATGAGTAGAGATTTTTGTGCTAAATTAAGTTGTCCATTGACGCCTTTGGATAGTAAATTTTTACTCGAATTAGCAAATGGTAAATTAATTTCAGCAGATAATATATGTCGGAATCGAGAAATTAAACTGGTTAGCGAAACATTTAAGATTGATTTGATACCAGTAGAGTTAGGGAGTTTTGATGTGATAATCGGTATGGACTGGTTGAAAGAAGTGAAAGCGGAGATCGTTTGTTACAAAAATGCAATTCGCATTATACGAGAAAAAGGAAAACCCTTAATGGTGTACGGAGAAAAGGGCAACACGAAGCTACATCTTATTAGTAATTTGAAGGCACAAAAACTAATAAGAAAAGGTTGCTATGCTGTTCTAGCACACGTCGAGAAAGTACAAACTGAAGAAAAGAGCATCAATGATGTTCCCATTGCAAAAGAATTTCCCGATGTATTTCCGAAAGAATTACCGGGATTACCCCCACATCGATCCGTTGAATTTCAAATAGATCTTGTACCAGGAGCTGCACCAATAGCTCGTGCTCCTTACAGACTCGCACCCAGCGAGATGAAAGAACTGCAAAGCCAATTACAAGAACTTTTAGAGCGTGGTTTCATTCGACCAAGCACATCACCGTGGGGAGCTCCTGTTTTGTTTGTCAAGAAGAAAGATGGTACATTCAGGTTGTGTATCGACTACCGAGAGTTGAACAAACTTACCATCAAGAACCGCTACCCACTACCGAGAATCGACGACTTATTTGATCAACTACAAGGCTCGTCTGTTTATTCAAAGATTGACTTACGTTCCGGGTATCATCAAATGCGGGTGAAAGAAGATGATATTCCAAAGACTGCTTTCAGAACACGTTACGGTCATTACGAGTTTATGGTCATGCCGTTTGGTTTAACTAATGCACCAGCTGTGTTCATGGACCTTATGAACCGAGTGTGTGGACCATACCTTGACAAGTTTGTCATTGTTTTCATTGATGACATACTTATTTACTCAAAGAATGACCAAGAACACGGTGAACATTTGAGAAAAGTGTTAGAAGTATTGAGGAAGGAAGAATTGTACGCTAAGTTTTCAAAGTGTGCATTTTGGTTGGAAGAAGTTCAATTCCTCGGTCACATAGTGAACAAAGAAGGTATTAAGGTGGATCCGGCAAAGATAGAAACTGTTGAAAAGTGGGAAACCCCGAAAACTCCGAAACACATACGCCAGTTTTTAGGACTAGCTGGTTACTACAGAAGGTTCATCCAAGACTTTTCCAGAATAGCAAAACCCTTGACTGCATTAACGCATAAGGGGAAGAAATTTGAATGGAATGATGAACAAGAGAAAGCGTTTCAGTTATTGAAGAAAAAGCTAACTACGGCACCTATATTGTCATTGCCTGAAGGGAATGATGATTTTGTGATTTATTGTGATGCATCAAAGCAAGGTCTCGGTTGTGTATTAATGCAACGAACGAAGGTGATTGCTTATGCGTCTAGACAATTGAAGATTCACGAACAAAATTATACGACGCATGATTTGGAATTAGGCGCGGTTGTTTTTGCATTAAAGACTTGGAGGCACTACTTATATGGGGTCAAAAGTATTATATATACCGACCACAAAAGTCTTCAACACATATTTAATCAGAAACAACTGAATATGAGGCAGCGTAGGTGGATTGAATTATTGAATGATTACGATTTTGAGATTCGTTACCACCCGGGGAAGGCAAATGTGGTAGCCGATGCCTTGAGCAGGAAGGATAGAGAACCCAATCGAGTAAAATCTATGAATATAATGATTCATAATAACATTACTACTCAAATAAAGGAGGCGCAACAAGGAGTTTTAAAAGAGGGAAATTTAAAGGATGAAATACCCAAAGGATCGGAGAAACATCTTAATATTCGGGAAGACGGAACCCGGTATAGGGCTGAAAGGATTTGGGTACCAAAATTTGGAGA
This sequence comes from Rutidosis leptorrhynchoides, assembly GCF_046630445.1. Lineage (NCBI taxonomy): Eukaryota > Viridiplantae > Streptophyta > Magnoliopsida > Asterales > Asteraceae > Rutidosis > Rutidosis leptorrhynchoides. Next base: position 81,345,818 of record NC_092340.1, on the reverse strand, counting down.
TATGAGAGAAATGGTACTTAGAGAAGCTCATAAAACCAGATACTCAATACATCCTGGAACGGGGAAGATGTACAAGGATCTCAAGAAACATTTTTGGTGGCCGGGTATGAAAGCCGATGTTGCTAAATACGTAGGAGAATGTTTGACGTGTTCTAAGGTCAAAGCTGAGCATCAGAAACCATCAGGTCTACTTCAACAACCCGAAATCCCGGAATGGAAATGGGAAAACATTACCATGGATTTCATCACTAAATTGCCAAGGACTGCAAGTGGTTTTGATACTATTTGGGTAATAGTTGATCGTCTCACCAAATCAGCACACTTCCTACCAATAAGAGAAGATGACAAGATGGAGAAGTTAGCACGACTGTATTTGAAGGAAGTCGTCTCCAGACATGGAATACCAATCTCTATTATCTCTGATAGGGATGGCAGATTTATTTCAAGATTCTGGCAGACATTACAGCAAGCATTAGGAACTCGTCTAGACATGAGTACTGCCTATCATCCACAAACTGATGGGCAGAGCGAAAGGACGATACAAACGCTTGAAGACATGCTACGAGCATGTGTTATTGATTTCGGAAACAGTTGGGATCGACATCTACCGTTAGCAGAATTTTCCTACAACAACAGCTACCATTCAAGCATTGAGATGGCGCCGTTTGAAGCACTTTATGGTAGAAAGTGCAGGTCTCCGATTTGTTGGAGTGAGGTGGGGGATAGACAGATTACGGGTCCGGAGATTATACAAGAAACTACCGAGAAGATCATCCAAATTCAACAACGGTTGAAAACCGCCCAAAGTCGACAAAAGAGCTACGCTGACATTAAAAGAAAAGATATAGAATTTGAAATTGGAGAAATGGTCATGCTTAAAGTTTCACCTTGGAAAGGCGTTGTTCGATTTGGTAAACGAGGGAAATTAAATCCAAGGTATATTGGACCATTCAAGATTATTGATCGTGTCGGACCAGTAGCTTACCGACTTGAGTTACCTCAACAACTCGCGGCTGTACATAACACTTTCCACGTCTCGAATTTGAAGAAATGTTTTGCTAAAGAAGATCTCACTATTCCGTTAGATGAAATCCAAATCAACGAAAAACTCCAATTCATCGAAGAACCCGTCGAAATAATGGATCGTGAGGTTAAAAGACTTAAGCAAAACAAGATACCAATTGTTAAGGTTCGATGGAATGCTCGTAGAGGACCCGAGTTCACCTGGGAGCGTGAAGATCAGATGAAGAAGAAATACCCGCATCTATTTCCAGAAGATTCGTCAACACCTTCAACAGCTTAAAATTTCGGGACGAAATTTATTTAACGGGTAGGTACTGTAGTGACCCGAACTTTTCCATGTTTATATATATTAATTGAGATTGATGTTTACATGATTAAATGTTTCCAACATGTTAAGCAATCAAACTTGTTAAGACTTGATTAATTGAAATAGGTTTCATATAGACAATTGACCACCCAAGTTGACCGGTGATTCACGAACGTTAAAACTTGTAAAAAAAAACTATATGATGACATATATATGGTTGTATATATAGTTAACATGATATTATGATAAGTAAACATATCATTAATTATATTAACAATGAACTACATATGTAAAAACAAGACTACTAACTTAATGATTTTGAAACGAGACATATATGTAACGTTTATCGTTGTAACGACATTTAATGTATATATATCATATTAAGAGATATTCGTACATCATAATATCATGATAATATAATAATTTAAAATCTCTTTTGTTATTATAAACATTGGGTTAACAACATTTAACAAGATCGTTAACCTAAAGGTTTCAAAACAACACTTACATGTAACGACTAACGATGACTTAACGACTCAGTTAAAATGTATATACATGTAGTGTTTTAATATGTATTTATACACTTTTGAAAGACTTCAATACACTTATCAAAATACTTCTACTTAACAAAAATGCTTACAATTACATTCTCGTTCAGTTTCATCAACAATTCTACTCGTATGCACCCGTATTCGTACTCGTACAATACACAGCTTTTAGATGTATGTACTATTGGTATATACACTCCAATGATCAGCTCTTAGCAGCCCATGTGAGTCACCTAACACATGTGGGAACCATCATTTGGCAACTAGCATGAAATATCTCATAAGATTACAAAAATATGAGTAATCATTCATGACTTATTTACATGAAAACAAAATTACATATCCTTTATATCTAATCCATACACCAACGACCAAAAACACCTACAAACACTTTCATTCTTCAATTTTCTTCATCTAATTGAACTCTCTCAAGTTCTATCTTCAAGTTCTAAGTGTTCTTCATAAATTCCAAAAGTTCTAGTTTCATAAAATCAAGAATACTTTCAAGTTTGCTAGCTCACTTCCAATCTTGTAAGGTGATCATCCAACCTCAAGAAATCTTTGTTCCTTACAGTAGGTTATCATTCTAATACAAGGTAATAATCATATTCAAACTTTGGTTCAATTTCTATAACTATAACAATCTTATTTCAAGTGATGATCTTACTTGAACTTGTTTTCGTGTCATGATTTTGCTTCAAGAACTTTGAGCCATCCAAGGATCCATTGAAGCTAGATCCATTTTTCTCTTTTCCAGTAGGTTCATCCAAGGAACTTAAGGTAGTAATGATGTTCATAACATCATTCGATTCATACATATAAAGCTATCTTATTCGAAGGTTTAAACTTGTAATCACTAGAACATAGTTTAGTTAATTCTAAACTTGTTCGCAAACAAAAGTTAATCCTTCTAACTTGACTTTTAAAATCAACTAAACACATGTTCTATATCTATATGATATGCTAACTTAATGATTTAAAACCTGGAAACACGAAAAACACCGTAAAACCGGATTTACGCCGTCGTAGTAACACCGCGGGCTGTTTTGGGTTAGTTAATTAAAAACTATGATAAACTTTGATTTAAAAGTTGTTATTCTGAGAAAATGATTTTTATTATGAACATGAAACTATATCCAAAAATTATGGTTAAACTCAAAGTGAAAGTATGTTTTCTAAAATGGTCATCTAGACGTCGTTCTTTCGACTGAAATGACTACCTTTACAAAAACGACTTGTAACTTATTTTTCCGACTAGAAACCTATACTTTTTTTGTTTAGATTCATAAAATAGAGTTCAATATGAAACCATAGCAATTTGATTCACTCAAAACGGATTTAAAATGAAGAAGTTATGGGTAAAACAAGATTGGATAATTTTTCTCATTTTAGCTACGTGAAAATTGGTAACAAATCTATTCCAACCATAACTTAATCAACTTGTATTATATATTATGTAATCTTGAGATACCATAGACACGTATACAATGTTTCGACCTATCATGTCGACACATCTATATATATTTCGGAACAACCATAGACACTCTATATGTGAATGTTGGAGTTAGCTATACAGGGTTGAGGTTGATTCCAAAATATATATAGTTTGAGTTGTGATCAATACTGAGATACGTATACACTGGGTCGTGGATTGATTCAAGATAATATTTATCGATTTATTTCTGTACATCTAACTGTGGACAACTAGTTGTAGGTTACTAACGAGGACAGCTGACTTAATAAACTTAAAACATCAAAATATATTAAAAGTGTTGTAAATATATTTTGAACATACTTTGATATATATGTATATATTGTTATAGGTTCGTGAATCAACCAGTGGCCAAGTCTTACTTCCCGACGAAGTAAAAATATGTGAAAGTGAGTTATAGTCCCACTTTTAAAATCTAATATTTTTGGGATGAGAATACATGCAGGTTTTATAAATGATTTACAAAATAGACACAAGTACGTGAAACTACATTCTATGGTTGAATTATCGAAATCGAATATGCCCCTTTTTATTAAGTCTGGTAATCTAAGAATTAGGGAACAGACACCCTAATTGACGCGAATCCTAAAGATAGATCTATTGGGCCTAACAAACCCCATCCAAAGTACCGGATGCTTTAGTACTTCGAAATTTATATCATATCCGAAGGGTGTCCCAGAATGATGGGGATATTCTTATATATGCATCTTGTTATTGTCGGTTACCAGGTGTTCACCATATGAATGATTTTTATCTCTATGTATGGGATGTGTATTTGAAATATGAAATCTGGTGGTCTATTGTTACGATTTGATATATATAGGTTAAACCTATAACTCACCAACATTTTTGTTGACGTTTTAAGCATGTTTATTCTCAGGTGATTATTAAGAGCTTCCGCTGTCGCATACTTAAATAAGGACAAGATTTGGAGTCCATGCTTGTATGATATTGTGTAAAAACTGCATTCAAGAAACTTATTTTGTTGTAACATATTTGTATTGTAAACCATTATGTAATGGTCGTGTGTAAACAGGATATATTAGATTATCATTATTTGATAATCTACGTAAAGCTTTTTAAACCTTTATTGATGAAATAAAGGTTATGGTTTGTTTAAAAATGAATGCAGTCTTTGAAAAACGTCTCATATAGAGGTCAAAACCTCGCAACGAAATCAATTAATATGGAACGTTTTTAATCAATAAGAACGGGACATTTCACTTCCGCTGTTGCATACTAAAATAAGGACAAGATTTGGAGTCCATGTTTGTATGATATTGTGTAAAAACTGCATTCAAGAAACTGATTTCGATGTAACATATTTGTATTGTAAACCATTATGTAATGGTCGTGTGTAAACAGGATATTTTAGATTATCATTATTTGATAATCTACGTAAAGCTTTTTAAACCTTTATTTATGAAATAAAGGTTATGGTTTGTTTTAAAATGAATGCAGTCTTTGAAAAACGTCTCATATAGAGGTCAAAACCTCGCAACGAAATCAATTAATATGGAACGTTTTTAATCAATAAGAACGGGACATTTCACGTAAAACCTAAAAGAAATAAAAATTCAGAATGGGAGGAGAAGACTAGTTCTTTAGGGTCTGCTGGGGAAACTACACAAAAATAGAAAATCTAACTCTAGACAGCATTATATTATTTCTTAGAATATTTGAATCTCCCCACACTTAGTTAGTTGTGGTGTCGAAGTTGTGATTAACTTCATTATCAACTTCCATCGGACCATGTATGTAATGTTTAACTCTGTGACCATTAATTTTAAATTCAATCCCATTTGAATTTATTAACTCTATTGTTCCGTATGGGAAAAATCTTTTGACTATGAATGGTCCAGACCATCTTGATTTCAATTTTCCAGGTAATAGCTTGAATCGTGAATTGAAAAGAAGAACTCTATCTCCTTCCTTAAATTCTTTTGAACTTCTGATTCTTTTATCATGCCATTTTTCGTTCTTTCCTTATAGATTAACGAATTTTCATATGCATCATGTCTTAATTCTTCTAATTCATTTAGTTGACTTAATCGTAGACGTCCAGCTTCATGTAAATCAAGATTACATGTCTTTAAAGTGCAAAATGTTTTGTGCTCAATTTCTATTGGAAGGTGACATGCTTTTCTGTAAACGAGTTTAAAAGGTGTGGTACCAATTGGAGTTTTGTAGGCTGTTCTAAAGGCCCAGAGTGCATCCTCCAATTTCATTGATCATTCCTTCGGATTTGATCCTACAGTTTTTTCTAGAATACGTTTTAAAGCTCGGTTGGTATTTTCAACTTGTCCACTTGTTTGTGGATGATAAGCGGTTGAGATTTTATGAGTTACTCCATATCTTTTGAGAACTTTTTCAAGTTGATTATTACAGAAATGAGTACCCCAATCACTTATTAAAGCTTTTGGTGTTCCGAACCTTGCAAAAAGACGTTTTAAGAAGTTGACTACAACTCGTGCATCGTTAGTTGGAAGAGCTTGTGCTTCCGCCCATTTAGATACATAATCAATGGCAACGAGAATGTAGAGATTATTATGAGATTTTGGAAATGAACCCATAATGTCAATACCCCAAACATCAAATACTTCACATACTTGAATGACATTTTGTGGCATTTTATCACGTTGACTTATTTTTTCGGCCCTTTGACATGCATCACAGGATTTACAAAGAAGGTGTGCGTCTTTGAAAATTGTAGGCCAATAAAATCCAGCATCGTAGACTTTTCTTACTGTGAGTTGAGGCCCATAATGCCCTCCTATTGGTCCTGTGTGACAATAGTTTAAGATTTGACTAGCTTCATCTCCGAATACACATCGGCGTATTATTCCATCGGGACATCTTTTAAACAAATGTGGATCTTCCCAAAAATAGTGTTTTGTATCACTAAATAATTTCTTTCGTTTTTGGTACGACAACCCTTTTTCAAGGAATCCACATACTAAGTAGTTTGCAAAGTCTGCAAATCATGAAATTTTATTATAATCGATTTTCAAGAGATATTCATCAGGAAAGTTATCTTGTATGGCCAATTCATTTAGAACTTCTAACTGGGGAATTTCAAGATGAGAAAGATGATCAGCGGTGAGATTTTCTGCTCCATTTTTGTCTCGGATTTCAATATCGAATTCTTGTAAGAGTAAGATCTAACGGATTAATCGTGGTTTGGCATCTTGTTTTGAAAACAAGTATCTAAGAGCAGAATGATCAGTATAGACCACCGTTTTAGCTAGAACGAGATATGAACGAAATTTTTCAAAAGCAAAGACAATAGCAAGGAGTTCTTTTTCAGTAGTTGTGTAATTTGTTTGTGCTCCTTGTAACGTCTTACTAGCGTAATAGATAGGTTGAAATCGTTTTTCAATCCTTTGACCTAAAACGGTTTCCATTGTAAAATCACTTGCATCGCACATGAGTTCAAATGGTAGATTCCAATTTGGAGTTATCATGATCGGTGCATTAGTGAGTTTTCTTTAAGAATATTAAAAGATTTGATGCATTTATCCGAGAAGATGAATGGAGCATCTTTTTCAAGGAGTTTATTCATAGGAGTGGCAATTTTAGAAAAATCTTTTATGAAACGTCGGTAAAAACCGGCATGCCCTAGAAAACTCCTAACTCCTCTAACATTGGTGGGACGTGGAAGTTTAGCAATTACATTTACTTTAGCTCTATCCATTTCAATTCATTCCTTTGAAATTTTATGACCAAGAACGATGCCTTCTTTAACCATGAAATGGCGTTTCTCCCAATTAAGAACTAGATTTGATTGCTCGCATCTAATAAGCATTCGTTCAAGATTAACTAGAGATGTTTCAAAAGTATCACCGAAGACTGAAAAGTCATCCATGAAAACTTCTGTAACATCCTGTTTTCTTCATACGTGTCTTAAAGTACTTATTTAATCGTTAGAACGTTTATAATTCGCTTGTTTATGTGATTAAACGATTTAAAATGTTAACTTGATGTATACGAGATATATTTATATATTACGTTTGAGATTGGATGCATGTATAAGTATATGCATAGGTTTTGTTAGTGTTAAGTCATGTGAGACTTAAAGATGAAGTTTAAATGAATATAGGAAGCGTGAACGAGGTGTACAAGTCGAGTAAATCAATGTTGATTTAAAATAGTCGAAATGGTCAGTTACAGGCCATTGCCGCGCCGCGAGGCTCTTGGGCGCGCCGCGACAAACAACACAAATCAAAGTCAGTAGGGGAAACAAGCAGCTTGAATTTTATGTGCATTGCCGCGCCACGATATATGGGGTCGCGCCGCGACCCACTGGGTGAACTGGTTCCAGTTTTAGCTTTTAAAAAGAGTGAATCAAGGGTATTTTTGTCTTTTTGCGTGTAGATCTGATTGAGACTTTAAGTCTCAGCCACTTATCTCACTTATTCATTTTCTTTTCTCTTTTCTTCTTCTATTTACTCTCAAAACATAAAACCCATTTAAATTAAAAGTAAGATTCGAAGGTGAAGACTTGTGATTCGATCTTTGGAGCAAATAGGAAATTTGTTCTCCTCGTTTTTAGCTACGACTTGATAGTGTTAGTAAGTCTTAACTCCATGTTTTAAGTTTTAGTTAATTTATGGCTAGGGTTTGGGTCATTTGAGGCTTGTAAGACCCATATGGGAATTTAATGGGTGAATTTGGGTTATATTGATGTAAGGAAACCCCAATAACTATAATCTAGGGTTTGGTCATGTAAATCGAGATTGTAAGTGTTAAATTGTGTTGTTAGTCACTAATACACTTGTAAATTGATGAAAGATTGGCTAATGGGTTCGTTTGACCAATTTGCGAGTCTAAGTGTTAAAATGGGTCAAAAGGGGTAATGTTGACCTAGTTGGGCAAAGATGAGTATGAAAATACCCTAAAAGGTAGTAGTTATTGTTATTGGACTATAATCACTAGTTTTTAGTGATTGATGATGAGTCTTGGCCATTAATGGACGGTTTTAGAGTAAATGGGTCATTTAATGCAAATGGGTCATTAAATGCTTAAGTGATAAAATGTTGGTGTCAAGTCCAACTAGTTTGGTGTATTGAAATTATACTTATTGTATTAGGTACTTTACTTTGAAGCTTGCAGAGTTGTTAATTCATCGCCTAGTCTATAAGGTGAGTGGAGTAATCATACGTATGTGTATATGACGTATTTATTTGTGAATGTTTTGGTATGAACCATCGAGCCGGTAGTGCCATAACATGTATGTGACAAGTGTCAAAGTGTGAACCATCGAGCCAGTAGCACTATAAAATAAGGCGTGAACCATCGATCCGGTAGCGCCGAAGTGTGAACCAAAGAGCCGGTAGCACTATAAAATCATGATGTGAACCATCGATCCGGTAGCATCAAGTGTGAACCATCGAGCCGGTAGCACTATAAAACAAAGTGTGAACCACGAGCCGGTAGCACTATAAAAGAGTATGACTCAAATGCGTATGGTGTGAACCATCGAGCCGGTAGCACCATAGCATTTGTGGTTAACCATATGGGGGGTTTGTTGAATGTTTAGCATATTATTATATATATATATATATATATATATATATATATATATATATATATATATATATATATATATATATATATATATATATATATATTGTGTTGAGTATATGCTAATGCGGTTTTGTGATATTGTACAACTTGATAGTATTACGAGTATGATGACATGCTATTTGAGTTACAAGTTTGTATACGATATTGTGTATGTGGTTGCAAGTAAGTAGGTTATATATGTATACGTATAACTATTGCACTCACTAAGTTTTAGCTTACCCTCTCGTTGTTTACATTTTTAGGTGAGAACACGGAGAAAGGAAAAGGGGTTATTGGGCATTAGATTCCCATGATGCTTGCTAGTTAAAGCTTTTGGAAGATGACCTAACGCTTTTGGGTAGTTTAGCCCCAAACCATGCTCGGGTGTAGTTTGGATTAAAACTATCATTTCAAATGGGTCGAACTTGTATTACATTTGATTAATGGCCTTAGTGCCTTTTGTAAACATTAAACTTGTTGTACATTTTAATGGGTTGTATGGAATGGTTTATATCATTCCAATGGCACGTTAATGATCGTTACTAAAAAAAAAAAATTATCTGGTTTAATACGGGTTGGGTTGTTTCAACTTCCATGCATTCTTCTATCATGTCGTGAAAAATCGTCATCATGCACCTTTGAAAGGTTGCAGGGGCGTTGCAAAGTCCAATTGACATGCGTTTATAAGCAAAAGTACCATAAGGGCACGTGAACGTAGTTTTCTCTTGGTCCTCGGGTGCTATTGGAATTTGAAAATATCCGGAGAAACCGTCAAGAAAAAAATAGTATCTGTTCCCAGCTAACCTTTCCAACATTTGATCAATGAAAGGTAAGGGAAAGTGATCTTTTCTGGTGGCGTCATTTAATTTTCTATAATCAATACAAAAACACCATCCTGTTACAGTCCAAGTAGGAATAAGCTCATCTTTTTCATTTGTGATGACAGTGATGCCACCCTTCTTAGGTACGCATTGAACTGGGCTTACCCATGGACTATCATAGATTGGATAAATTAAACCTACATCTAGCAGTTTAATTATTTCTTTCTTAACAACATCTTGCATGTTAGGATTTAGTCTTCGTTGGCGTTGCACATATGTTTTATGATTTTCTTCCATAAGGATTTTATGTGCACAATACGAAGGACTTATACCTTTAATGTCATGAATCTTCCATGCAATAGCTGGTTTATGAGCTTTTAGCACAGAAATAAGTTGAGATTTTTCATTTTCTGTAAGAGTAGACGATATTATTACAGGTAATTCAGATTCATCATGTAAATAAGCGTATTCCAAATGGTTTGGAAATGGATTTAACTCTAATGTCGGTGGTTCTTCTATCGATGATTTGTATCGATATTTGTCTTCCTCTTTTAGCGTTTGAAGTTCTTCTATTATTGGTTCGTATTCATTAGCCATAAGTGTAGTTAATATTTCAGCTTCATCAATTGGTTCAGTTTCTTCTCCTAAAGAACATTCTCCTGTTCCTTGTAATCCTGGAAATTCTTGTAATAATTCTGTATGTGAATCTATAATTTGAACATAATAACATGTATCATCTGCAAATTGTGGTTGTTGCATGGCTCTATCAACAGAAAAGGTAACACTCTTGTCCTCTATACTTAGGGTCAGTTTCTTACCAAACACTTCTATTATTGCTTTAGCCGTGTTTAAGAATGGTCTTCCTAATATGAGAGGAACTCGGGAATCTTCTTCCATGTCCAGAATAAAAAAGTCTACTGGAAATACTAAAGTACCAACTTTAACTAGCATGTTCTCCATTATCCCTCTAGGATATTTTACTGATCGGTCTGCTAGTTGTATGCTTATTCTTGTTGGTTTCAATTCTCTGAGGTCTAGTTTAGTGTATAGTGAATATGGCATTAAATTTATGCTAGCACCTAAGTCTGCCAATGCTTCTATTGAATTAAGACTACCCAGAAAATATGGAATTGTGAAACTTCCTGGATCTGATAATTTTTCTGGTAGCTTATTCAACAGCACTGCAGAACAATTAGCATTCATTGTAACAGCTGAGAGTTCTTCCATTTTCTTTCTATTTGTGATTAGATCTTTCAAGAATTTAGCATATCTTGGCATTCCTGAAATCACATCAATGAAAGAAAGATTGACATTTATTTGTTTAAACATATCCAAGAATTTGGATTGCTCGGCCTCAAGTCTTTCTTTTCTCATTTTACCCGGGTAAGGAAGCGGTGGTTGGTATGGTTTAACATAAGGCTTTGCCTTAACGGTGTTATCTTCATTAACCTTTTCAACTACCGGTTCTGTTTCCTTCTCTTGCTTAGGCTGTGGTGTCTGTGTAGTAGGAATAGAGTCAACATAAATTATAGGTATTTCAGGTAGTTTAAGTGTAATACCACTTCTTGTGGTAATGGCTTTAGCTGTTTCATTTTGGGGGTTAGTATTTTTATCCCTAGGTAGACTTCCCGGTTTTCTTTCACCTATCAACCTTGATAGGTTACTCACTTCTTGTTCCAAATTTTGAATAGAAGCTTGTTGATTTTTAAATGCTTGAGCATTTTGTTCATTAGTTTGTTTCTGAGATGTGAAAAATTAAGTTTGAGATTTAACTAGCTTCGACATCGTATCTTCTAAATTTGACTTTTTATCATCAGTTTGTGGTGGTTTATTTGAAAAAATAGGTCTTTGCTGATTGTAAGTATTGTTGGATACTTGTTGATTGCTAGGACCTTGTTGGTTGTTGTATGGAACATTTTGGTTATAATTCTGATTTTGATTGTAGTTTGGTCTTGACGGTTGATAATTATTCTGATAATTATTTCCCGGCCTTTGGTTGATGTATGAAACATTCTCTCTTTGTTCCATTGTTTGTTCAACACTGAGACAATCTTTTGTCAAATGTGGTCCTCCACACTGCTCACAACTAATTCGTATTGCGTGAATATCTTTAGTCATCTTTTCCATTCGTCTCTTGAAAGCATCTAACTTTGCGGAAATGGAATCAAAGTCATGGCTAGAATCGGCTCTAGCCGCTTTAGATGATCGAAAAATATCTTTTTCTTGATGCCACTCATGTGAGTGGGAGGCTGTGTTATCAATAATTTTGTGAACTTCAGTTGTAGTTTTCTTCATAATGGAACCACCAGCTGCTGTGTCGATGCCTTTTTGTGTGGCAACGTCGACACCTTGGTAGAATATTTGTACTATTTGATAAGTATCTAAACCGTGTTGAGGGCATCCTCTCAATAACTTTCCGAATCTTGTCCACGCCTCATATAATGTCTCATTTAGCTTTTGCGCGAACGTAACAATTTCTCCTTGAAGTCTCATAGCTTTAGATGCCGGAAAGAATCTTTTAAGAAATTTCTCAACTAAAACATTCCATGTATCAATCGCTCCTTCAGGTAACGATTATAACCAATCTTTGGCTTCTCCCTTTAAAGTCCAGGGAAATAACATGAGATAGATCTGTTCATCCTCAACTTCTCTGATTTTAAATAGAGTACAGATCCTATTAAAGGTTCGAAGATGTTCGTTTGGATCTCCTTTTGGCGTACCACTAAATTGGCATTGATTAGTTACCATGTGTAGGATTTGTCCTTTGATTTCATAATCTGGCGCATTAATGTCCGGTTGAGTAATTGCGTGACCTTGGCCCGTGCGTGTGGCTCTCATTCGATCTTCCATACTTAGAGTTTCCTGATTTTTCATGATTGAATTTGTTGAATCTGAATCACTAGAGGATTTTGATTTAATGGTTTCTTCCTCGACAATCTCTGGATGAGTAATTTGTGGTTCAGGAGGAATGATTAGTGGTTCAGGATCTCTGAATTGTCCTTGAATATCCTCCGGGTTCTCAATTGTGAGGTCGGGTTTAAAAAATGGATTATCGAAAATTTGAGTTGGAGTACTTGGTCGACTAGATGATGATTCTAAAGAAAAATCAACGGCGACAATATTGGCTAGATGTCTTGATCGAGTTACAGGTGGTGAACGTATGAAAGGTGGTGAACGTTTTGCTCGGTGCATTCACTGAATATCCTATTAGTTATAAAGATAAAAATCATTAAAGTTATCAAATTAATAGACTTTTCTGATTTTGCCCACGTTTCGAATAGCCAATAGATGCAGCAGGTAGCGAGGACCCTTTAAATCGGAAGTCCACAACTCGCCACTAACAAATCCAACTATTACTACGAATCAGAAAATTGTGATGTCTATCAATTTAACCGTTTAAAATAATTTTTCGTCGAAATTTAAAGAAAATAAGAAAATTCTATGTCCTAAAAACTAGAGCGTAGAAATGAGAAAGAAAAAGCGCGTCGAAAAACGTCGAAAAACAAAGATAAGAAAGAAAAGCGTCGAAACTTAAAAGTCTAAAAACTAAGTATTAAAACTTGAGTCTAAATGTATTAAAGCTTAAAAGAAATTCTAAACAGAAAAATCGGCAATTACTTAGAAAATACTAAAATCTTAAAACGGCGTCGCAAAACTCTAAAGCACCTAAATCTTAATCTAAAGAAAAAGCACTTAAGGGATTTTACGGCAAAACCTAAAAATCTAGAAATATAAAATAACTACGGCAAAAAAAAAGTTAAAACTAATTACGAACGAACGACGAATATTAAAAACTACGAACTAAATGATTAAAAAGATACAAATTATAAAAAAATGATAAAATTACTTATTTATATATATATATATATATATATATATATATATATATATATATATATATATATATATATATATATATATATATATATATATATTATTTTATAAAAATATTAATTTTATATATTTAATAATAAGATTAACACTTAATATTACTAAATAAAACTAAAACTAAATACTAAATACTAATTAAATAAATAAAAACCTAATTAGGTTAATAATAATAATAATAATAATAATTAATTAAAACCCTAATCTGTAATTAATGCGTACAAGGTTGCAGCTGTCAGAGCAGCTCCGCGACTACGGTATCCAGGCCGAGAAGTGCTCCGCGACTGCGGAGGTATGCAGTTTCAGCTGATTGCAGGTTAAAACTGGTTCGGGCAGTTTCAGATTTTTTTTTATATTTTGATTTTTTATTTTCTTTTTTTGATTTTAATTTTTAGAAAATATAATTTAAGTATAGCTTATATTTTAACAAAAATTACTTTTAGTTTTTGTAACTACAAAAAAATAAAAACTTTTTAATTTAACACTTAAAAATATAGATATATATTTCTCTTTGTTTATATATTTTTGTTTAAAACTTATTATATTTTTACAAAATAGATTAAAACTTAATAAAAATATATTTTTTATAGCATTTCGCTTTCGGGTCCCCGGTAGCGGCGCCAAAAATACTTAATGTGTGCGAGGGGTAGTACGAAATAGATTATATTTTACAATGAAATACTATTAAATACGATACAATTTACACAAGTTATTTATTTATTTATAGAATGGATATACCTAAACCTTGCTACAACACTTATAGGCAGTGTACCTAATCGTAGAGTAGTGTAGTTTTTAGTAAGTCCGGTTCGTTCCACAGGGATACAGTTGAGTTTAAAGCTATATTTTTATTAACTATATTTGTATATAAATATATATATAAGTAGTATTAATATTATTATAAAGGGGGGTTTTTACCGTTTAATGACCGGTTTGTCGATTTTAAGTCCTAATGCAAAATATTAAAAATAAATATAACTTAATTTAAAGCGTAAAGTAAATGACGATAAATAAAAAAGTGATAAAATAAAAGTACGATAATTAAAAGTGCGATAAATAAAATGACAGTAAATAAAAGTACGATGAGATATAAAATAAAAGAATTATGCTTATTTAAACTTCCGTAATCATGATGTTTGACGTTTTGATTTTAATTTATTACCATGGGTTAATTGTCCTTTGTCCTGGATTATTTGATAAGTCCATCTGGTTTTGTCCATAATAGTCCATCGGTCATAATTATAAAGTGCGAGGGTCTTCACCAAATTAACCTTATACCCGAAGTCAAATGTTCCAACTAATTGGGGATTCAAACTGTAACAAAGTCTTAATACTTTGTTTAATGAATACCGCAGGTTATCGACTGCGTGTAATCCAAGGTTTTAATACTTTGTTAACAATTACACCAATTACCCTTGAATGTAATCCACCCCAATTTTAATGAGTCCATTGACTATTAACCATCCCCGTGTCTGGTCAAATGAACAATTATTAGTATTTATAAATATCCCACTCACCGTACCCAGTCAAGTGTATGTGGTTATATATAGATACGTCAAATTGTAACCTTTATATTAAATTAACAAGATATCATTTAGCTAATTAAATATAAAGCCCATTAATAGCCCATAGTCCAATTTCCACAAGTGTCGGTCTTTTGTCCAAACCCCAATTATGGTCCAAAGCCCAATAACTATGTCTTTAATATTTAGTCCAACATCACGATTACTTCGGCTTAAATAAACATAATAATAACTTAGCTACGAGACATTAATTTAAAAAGGTTGAACATAACTTACAATGAGTATTAATCGCGTAGTGTTACACGGACAGAGTTTCGACTTACAAACCTTAAAACATTCGCTATAATAACCTTATTATTATTAACTTAATATTAAAATTATAATTATAAAATATAAATATATAGACAGAGAGTGAGATTGATGATTGATGAAGGTGTAAATTACTCGTCGAATTGCATGGCCTTTTATAGGGGGATTCGGGTCCTGGTGTGCTCCGCGACTGCGGCATTTTTGTTCCTCTCAGCTCCGCGACTGCGGAGCTTTGGATTCCAGCTCACACAGATTTTGGCTCCTAGCTTGCCGACGTTATTTATTTAATATATAAATATAATATATATATATATATATATAATATATATAATTATTTATTGATAAAGCCATTTTTATACATATATTTTGGGCGTTAACTTGTTCCATTTATTGGTATTTTGAAGACTTTGAATAAGATTTTGGGATGTTTGAGTTCAAATTGGAGAAAAGGTCAAGATATGGTTCACTCGCTCGTTATTGAGGATTTTATTGAAGATATAGCCTAAAACAAAGTTCGAGTTGAAGATAAATAGTGCATTGGGTGAAAAGTCAGTTTTCATCGCGTCTGGAGAGGGTTTATCGCGTTTCAGTCATCGCGATACGTGATGAAGAGCATCAGAACGCGACAATGGAAAAGAGGTTGAACTGATCAAAATGTCACGTATTAAGCAACTCTGTCGCATCCTGGTTTGTCGCGTATCGCGATGGGCTTGTCGCGGATCGCGATGAATGGCGGTTCCAGCTTTATTTTTCTGCTTCTATAAATACTCGTTTTTCACCCCAATTTATGAGCATGCAGTTTTACTTACGAATTTTCTTTCACAGCATCTACTACTACGAATTTTGTAGCTTTTCTACATTATTTTGCAAGGGTTTAACTTAGTACATCAAGTTTGGTTAGTTTAATTTGTATATTAACTTTTATTACTTTTATTAATTTGTTCTGTATTCAATTTAATGGTTATGGTTAATTGTTCTTCTTATTTATTTGTTATGTGCTTTGCCATGAGTAGCTAAATTTCTAGTATTCACTTAGATGCATGAACCTAGGTGATGGATTGCGATCTTTTGGTTAAATACAATTAAATACACAACTTTATGTCTAACTAAGATCCATCGTTATTAAAGCTTATTGATTGTTAGATCACGGAAGTTATTGGTTAACTAATGATAGTTAAATTAATTAATAGCTTTTACTAGATTATTGAGCGTGAATAATTCAGGAATACGAGAGATTTTATGAGGGACACCGATAATAAAATTAATCGTATAGTGGTTGAGCTTGAAATTAGTTGCAATAATTGTGAGGTTGTAAGGGACACCAGACCAACCTAAGTTAGACTATAATCTTGAGTAAAATCATTGTGAATTGGTTAAGTAACTCTAGGTTAACGACAGTTATACTTAGGTGGCTAGTCTTAAACTATAGGAATCGACATATAAATACAGTGTCACAATATCATAATTGTTTAATTAACGGTTTTAAACGAGCAATCCTAGCCTAGGGAATTAAATCTAAGTGGATACCTTTGTCTCTTATTGAATTAAATTTAATTAACTTTCGCGTTTAATTAGTTTTACAACAAAACTCCCCTTTTAAATCTTAGAATAATTAATAGTTCAAGTTTTTAATTGACTGCTCTCTGTGGAACGAATTGGTCAAATACTTGTTTAATTACTACACGAACTGGTTATAGTTGCCTGTATTGTGTGATAAGTGATAGGTATTTAGCTAATAATTAAGAGTACGAAATTACACATCATTTATTTATTATATTATATTCGTGCGCATAGTTGACTTGTAATTTTAGCTCCGTTGAGTCGCACGTTGATAGTTGGTTCATGTCTCGATTCCGGATTTTTGAACGTCCTTTCGTACAATTTAATATCTTGTACTTTGCGTTTCGCGGCTTGTACTCTTGTAATTTTTAGACGTTTCTCATCAATAAATTGAACCACTTGGATTGTACTTTGTACTTTTTAGCGTTTTGGTCGTTTGCGTCTTCAAATCATCGAAACTGTCTTTTGTCTTCACCTTTTATTATTTAAACGAATATCACTTGTAAATAGAACAATTGCAACTAAAAGCTTGTCTTTCTTGAAGGATAATGCTATGAAATATATGTTCGTTTTTAGCATTATCAAGTACCATTAAGACAAGCATGACCGAATCGCAACTTGAATAATTATGCATAACATATAAAAACCTAAGTCGATTGAATCCAATTGTTCCTTCCTCTGCTGATAGAGCCAATAAGCCTCCTTCTAAGATGATTACACTGTACAAATTACAAATTACTATAAAAACCCTCCGTATTCCCCCTTCAACGTTTTTACAAAGAGTTCTTGCTCATTATGGTATAGGTCTTAGCCAAATACACCCTTTTAGCCTTTAAAAGGTCATTTTGTTTGAAATGTATTTTAATTGTCTGAATAAGAAACCCAGGGTACATATTTTTCACGAGTTGTTTCGAACTCGATTAGTTAGCCAATGTTGGTATACATTTGATTGTAAAAAAGGAAAAAGTTTTGTGGGTGATAAAGAGTCATCGTTAAAGTTCTGGAAAGAACCATTTTTTTATGTCGATGAAAAAATCGTTCAAGAACAATGGGCTGGTGTTCGCAAGTTGTCAAAACCAAAAGTGGTGCCAGCAAAGCTATCACGCTGTCTGATAGAGATAAAGTGACAATAGAATCACTGCAGTCGTTAAAATTTCCCCAGAGATCATATGTTGACTTTGAAGCTATCTTGGTTCTCTGTGATATGAGCTGCAATTGGCGTACTGGGCTTACGCCAAAACTTTGGTTGACAGGCCATGGTAGGCTTCTTTGTTAATATAATATGCTTGTAATATGTTACCATGATATATATATATATATATATATATATATATATATATATATATATATATATATATATATATATATATATATATATATATATATATATATATGCCTTTTATATATGTTGTTTTTATGTTGTCTTACATTGTTTATGCAGAAGAAGAGATGAAGGTGTATAACACGTTCAGTCAGCACTCCCTTGATGATATTGTTGTTGAAGAACGACCGCAAACAACTGAGGAGCTTGAGGCAAACAAGGAAAAAGCTACTGAATTTGAACAACAACTGAAGAGTCCTGAACTGACAACGGAGGGCGGTGGCGCTGAACAGCCTTCCCCTGAAGTTGAAATTCTTGAGGTCACCCCCTCCCCTTCTGGGTCCAAAAAATCAGCCAAGCGTTCCATACGTGAAGGAAAACGTCCAGTGAATATTTTTTTACCACCCAAAAAGCAAAGAAGTATGTATTCTATTTATATGTTGCTGTAATATGTTAGTTTGTCATTATGTTTATAATTTCTTTTTATTGTCCAGGACTTGTTTTTCAAGATGATGATGATAATGATGATGATGAAGCTACCGGTGATGGTAATGATGATGATGATGACGAAATTTCTACTGAGAGAACTCATTACTCTCCACCTTTCTCCTTAAAGGGTCATAGAACTACCCAATCTTCTTCTTCTTCTTCTTCTCTCCCTCCTTTCTCCGTGCCGGTGGCCGGATTGAGGACATTTATAGAAGATCCCTTGAACAAATCTGACAATTTTGTTGACATCCTGAAGGTAATTACGCACTAAAGATGAAGGCTTTTGCTAATAATAACTGTAATTACCCGTCCTAATCCATCTGGACGAATACATTACATTTGGTTACATCGCGAGGTACTTGACCTCTATATAATACATTTTACAAACATTGCATTCATTTTTAAAAGACAAACTTTCATTACATCGAAAGTTGACAGGCATGCATAACATTCCATAATATATCCAAACTATCAATGACTTAATAATAATCTTGATGAACTCAACGACTCGAATGCAACATCTTTCGAAATATGCCATGAATGACTCCTAGTAGTATCTTTAAATTGGGCAAATGCACAGCGGAAGATTTCTTTATTACATGAGAATAAACATGCTTTAAAGTGTCAACCAAAAGGTTGGTGAGTTCATAGGTTTATCATAAGCAATAAAATTTATCATTTTGATAGACCACAAGATTTAAATACAGTACACCTGTCCCGTGTATTAAACCATTTTTTCATAATGCTTGGCAGAGTAGGTTCGTATCCTTTTCTCCCCCATAGGTTGCCTCGCGATTTTTAAATAACCGTACACATATCTCGTGCACTAAAATAATACACATAGCCTGTGTATAAAAATCATTCTCTCGATACATAACATTCACTTTGCTTTCATCGCTTGGCTTAGTAACCGACCTTAACATATAATGCGCATCAATAATATCCCCAAAATAGAACATCTCGTCTGTATAATATATAAACTTCGAAGTACTAAACACCACGCCCACTAGCTCTTCCGTCTAGTGAACATTCTGGGTGGGGGTGTTAAACCCGATAGCTACCTTTAGGATTCGCGTGAATTAGGGCCATACCCGTTTCTAATTCTTAGGTTACCAAGCAATAATAATCAGGGGAAAAATATTCACAACAATTAGTGGCAATTATCACGTCCAAATAATTCAATAATAATCCACAGAACTTCTGTCTGTATAATAATTCATTCGAGGAAGGTTTTGCTTGTGTCTATCTCGTCAAACATTTATAAAAGCATTTCATGTATTCTCAGTTCAAAATATATTTCAAAAGCATTTAATAAAGCAGTTATAAAAACAGCGCATGTATTCTCAGTCCCAAAAATATAAAGAGTAAAAGGGAGCAAATGAACTCACTATACGATATTTTGTAGCAAAAATATGCATACGACGGAACTGAACAATGCAAGGTTGGCCTCGGATTCACGAACCTATATCAAGTATATATATTAAAACATATAATCACATAATTCCTTCTATATAATATTTATGTATATTAAGTGTTGTAGTTATATAAATATATATACTTTATTTATGTTTTATATCTTCAGTTATATTTTATATATGGTTATTTTATAAAATAATCAATATTCATACTTATATATATATATATATATATATATATATATATATATATATATATATATATATATATATATATATATATATATATATATATATATATATATATATATATATATATATATATATATATATCTACTTATAATTGGTATTATATCAAAAATCAATAATTTGTTATAAAAACAACACTATTAGTAATAATAATGATTCTAGTAATAATAATAATAATAATAATAATAATAATAATAATAATAATAATAATAATAATAATAATAATAATAATAATAATAATAATAATAATAATAATAATAATAATAATAAAGATACTAATACTATCATTTAATAATAATAATAATAATAATAATAATAATAATAATAATAATAATAATAATAATAATAATAATAATAATAATAATAATAATAATAGTTATATGTTACTATTGAAAATAATGATTTTAGTAACCTTAATAATAATAATAACAATAATAATAATAATAATAATAATAATAATAATAATAATAATAATAATAATAATAATAATAATAATAATAATAATAATAATAATAATAATAATAATAATAATAATAATAATAATAATAATAATAATAATAATAATAATAATAATAATAATAATAATAAGTAAACTACCTCCAAGAAGTAGCCCATAAAAGAAAAATGCCCAAGTCCGGGTTTTAACATGCGACCTCCCGCTAACCCGATAACATCCTTAACCATTTCTCTGTCTGTTTTATTTCTGATTAATACCCGGATTAAATTCTTTTAACCCTTACTTCTGTGTTCATCTTCTTCTTCTTATTCTTAAACTATCATCCTAATAATATCATCATTTAATATCATACGTCGAATATCATTCATCATCATCATCATTTTCATTACTTCTATCATCAAAATCATAATAATCATCATTATCTTAACTTCATCTAATCGAATCATCGAATCATTTTTACTACTTATGATCATCATGACCACTTATTATAATCAAACCATCCTCCTAGTCATTATACATGGTCATCATCAATCATCCTTCATTTACACCATAAATTTTCATCATCTAACATTAACATAATCCACGATCATCATAATATATGTTACTATCATCATCGTGGTCTAGGAAAAAAAATAGATGCCTTGGTAACAGAAGTCTAATGACCCGTCCTAATCCATCTGGACGAATACATTACATTTGTTTACATCGCGAGGTACTTGACCTATATATGATACATTTTACAAACATTGCATTCGTTTTTAAAATACAAACTTTCATTACATTGAAAGTTGACGGCATGCATACCATTTCATAAAATATCCAACTAGAATTGTCTTAATAATAATCTTCATGAACTCAACGACTCGAATGCAATGTATTTTGAAATATGTCATGAATGACTCCAAGTAATATCTCTAAAATGAGCAAATGTACAGCGGAAGATTTCATTCAAACTTGAGAATAAACATGCTTTCAAGTGTTAACCAAAAGGTTGGTGAGTTCATTAGTTTATCATAATCAATCATTTTCATAATTTTAATAGACCACAAGATTTTCATTTCCAATTCTCATAAATATACGTCCCATGCATAGAGACAAAAATAATCATTCATATGGATTGAACACCTGGTAACCGACGTTAACATAATGCATATAAAATATCCCTAAAACAGAAATCCATCTGTATTAATAACTCGAAGTACTAAAGCATACCATTTTCCAGTATGGGGGGAGTTAGGGCCCATAGATCTACCTTTAGGATTCGCGTCAATTAGGGTGTTTGTTCCCTAATTCTAAGGTTACCAAGCTAAAAGGGTAATATTCGATTTCGATAATCCAACCATAGAATGTAGTTTTGATTACTTGTGTCTATTCCGTAAAACATTTATAAAAGCAGCGCATGTATTCTCAGTCCTAAAAATATATATTGCAAAAGCATTTAAAAAGGGAGCAAATGAAACTCACGATACTGTATTTTGTAGTAAAAATACATATGACGACATTGAACAAGTGCAGGGTTTGGCCTCGGATTCACGAACCTATATCATTTGTATATATATTCACACATATAATCGGAATCGAACAGATTTTATATATTATTAATAGTGATATAAATTATATCTTTTGTTAGAATAATTTCTTGTTAAAGTAATTTTATAATTCATTATAATATCTATTATTTTTTGAAAATAATAACTTTCTTTAAGGTGTCTAAAATATATTTTAAATATTAATTGGTATATTTATATATAATTTATTTAATATCATTTTAATAATAAAAAATATAGTGATATGCAATATTAATATTATTGTAATGTATTTTTATATAATAAAAAAAATATCTATTTATAATAATACTAGTAAGGGTGATACTTAATAATAAATTTCATAATAATACTATTATTATCTAATGATCATACTTAGTAATATCAATAATGATGATAATATTAATTTTATTAATAATTATATCACTAAAAGTTAATAATAATTAACTTAGTAAGAACAATAAATAATAATAATAATAATAATAATAATAATAATAATAATAATAATGATAAAAATAATAATAATAATAATAATAATAATAATAATAATAATAATAATAATAATAATAATAATAATAATAATAATAATAATAATAGTAATAATAATAATAATAATGATAATAATAATAAGATAATTAAAATGAGTAAATAACTACCTCAAATGGGAAAAGCTAAAAATAACTGCCATGGCCCGGGTTCGAACCCAAGACCTCTCGTTAGACCCAAACACTCTAAACCACTGAACCCTCTGATTCTTTCTATTTTAATACGAGTCATAATTTTTATATAACTCATCTAGTCTGTTTTTTTTCTATTTCTTCTTCTTCATATCTTTTTCTTCTAATATCATCATCCCATTAAAACCACAACTACTCATCATTTATAATCATAATCGTGAAAATTTCATGATCACAATCAAAATCATAACGTAATCATAACCATAACATATTCATATTTATATCATGATCATAATAATCGTAACAAGCCGTAATCATTGTTATCTCTTCACCTCGTTCATGATTATCATATACTCGTCATTATCTTCATTCGAAAACACCACCATACTTCATCATCGTTGTATATTATCAACGTAATAAAACAGAGATCGAAAAGCAGTTAAATACTCCAGCCTTTCTTTTAGCCCAACAGCAACTAAGTCTCGGCCCAACAGCAAAAACTTCACGGCCCAGATTGCATGTCCAAATAAATAAAAGGAGTCCAATATGCGGCCCAATATAACACCAAAATATGGCACTCTACTCTAGAAGTCCATTTACACGTATCAAATGGTTTCTGTCGGTGGAGAAAAGAAATAACCGAAGGAAAAGAGGAACAAAAGATATGGGTCGGTTTTCTTGTTATTTAATTTACTCAATTTGTAACATTGGTCGGTCACTAAATAATCTCTAATATATAACGTATTTTGAAGGAGTTTAATAGGAACGCATGTTGGTTTAATATAATAGCCATATAGCAGTGAGTGTTTGGTTTAGCTTCCTCTTCATTCTTCTTATTATTCGTTTGAAAAGTAGCAGTAACTTCGGTGATGATGGCGTTATTAGGAAGTGGCTGTGGTGGTTGGTTTATGGGGATATTGAGGATTAAGGTGATAGATATGGTTATTGGTTTGGCTTTTTAATGGGTTTGGGTCAGTTTGGTTATTGAAGTTATGGGTGTCGAACACAAACAAGAGAAAACAAGATGCAGTAGTAGTAAACAATGATAGTTTCCGGTGTTTTGTTTCGAATGAAAGAAAAGAGAAAGAAATATAGGAATTCCAGGTGGGTTGCTACGGATTCAAACAGGAATTAATACAGTCGTAGGTTAAGTCTTGGTGGATTTTATTGGTATACAGGAACTGCTAATAGGTGATTTTTCTTCGAACGGTAATGGTAAAAACTGCTGTAGCAGTTTAAGAAAACTGTGATTATTAGCGGTTCTTGTTTTACGTTTGTGCAGTAATAGAAACAGAATCATGTAGCCGCAGCAAATGACATTAGTTTATAGGTCGATTAAGATGATAAGGGTGGTGTTTGATGATGATTTTCATGGTTATAGTGAGAGGAAAGAAAATATAGAGAGAGAGGGAGATGGTGAGAGGGTTTGTTTATGTGTATTTCTCTTTGATTTCACGAATAGCAGTAGTTGGATATATAATGTGCAAGTGGTCGATTAATGTAGCAACAAAAATTGATTAAAGGTTGTTTTGTAGAGATTCCTTGTATAGACAATTGATCACGGGCGAGGGAAGAACAGGGAAAGAGAGAAAAAGAAAAATAAGATGATAGTGATATTGAATAATAATCATGCACATAAATCTATATATATCTATATTTGTTCTTTGATTATATCATACGGAGTAATTAATATTAATAATTAATAAACCTATTAATAATTATAATACCATTTATATTTAATATTAATATTAAATAAATACAATAACAATAATATTATTAATATTAATAATAATAATAATAATATTAATGATAATGATAATAATGATAATACCATACAAATTATGATAACATTAATATTATTAATGATAATAATAATAATAATAATAATAATAATAATAATAATAATAATAATAATAATAATAATAATAATAATAATAATAATATATATCAAATCACATCTTTATATGGTATATAATGATGTTATTAATACAAATGTTGATATTTGATAGTAATAATAGTATTGCTATAACAACTGTATTTGTATTTAAATTTAATTTATTAATATCACATATTATTATGTAATACTTAATAATTATATAATATGTATTATAACATATATTGAATATTATATATTTATACATTTTAATATAAATATATTATAATATATGTTTGCTTCCTAATTATATTATAATTATATGTGTAATTATGAAAGTATAAATGTTTTATATATGTAAATATTATATATATTTATTTAGAATAATACATTATTTCATCATAGAAATATTATAAATTTCTACATGTACATGCTTATTTACAATTAATGGTTCGTGAATTGTCGGGAGCAGTCAAAAGGGTAATTGATTACATGAATATAATTCCAAAACTTTTGAGACTCAATATTACATACTTTGCTTATCTTGTTGAAATCATATAAAGATTAAGTTTAAATTTGGTCAGAAATTTTAGGGTCATCACAGTACCTACCCGTTAAAGAAATTTCGTCCCGAAATTTGAGTGAGGTGGTCATGGCTAACAATAAAAATATTTTCATGACAAATATGAGTTGATAAATAGAGTTTTATCATCATTGAGTAATATGGATAAAATAATTTGATTATTCGAAGAGTACGAATGAAGCTGTCACAAAAGAGTGAAATGAATAAATGCAGATTTGTCTTGTTTTGTGACGTAGTTACGGTTGATTTCCGGAAATCAAAGAATTTGAAGAAAATATTTGAAATCAGATTAAGATATGATTTCCTCAGGATTAAGAAAATTAGAATCTCTCTAATTAAATGCAAAAATCTGCCTTGATTTCTTTATCGGTTATTTCACTATAAATTAACTTCTTCCATTCCATTATTTTTACCACTTCTATACTCAATTCCCAAATTCAATAGATTGTGAAAATGCTTAATCTAGTTCTGATTCTTGTCCTTATCCTTACTATCGCAACAATCATTCTCCTTTTTCAACTACCACCGGAGGAATCTATTTTCTTCTACTTCGCCCTTGGGGTTATAATATTTTTAATTCTCCCATGTCTTTATGTTGCAATAAACATTGATATACATGGTTTGTAATTTATGTGTTATTATCGGGCTTTATATTCTCCCTTATATTTCGGAGCTCTTTGCCTTTTTATTTTCTTCTCGACTCCAAGTACAACAAATAATGGTCCAAAATTCATAGGTATGTGATTTCGAAATAAACCTAGTTAATGTTCTAAGAAGGAAATTGTAATGGCACGGTCCTGATTTGTCAAATTACCAGAATATTCGAAAAAGACCGAATCATCAAGAAAATATTTTCTTGATATCTTTGGGAGTTAAATAGAATACAAGATTCGTGTAACATGGCACATGATGACGGTAGGGTCTGTGAATCATCACGTTTCATTAGAAACTCAGCATGACTTACTGTAATATAATCACGTTGATCAAGTGTCATTATATTATACTAACTCATGCTTCAGTTCCCAACACTACTTCAAAAGCATTCTTATTTTAAACTCGAAGGTTTACAGAATACAGAAACTAAAACAGTTTCCTTTTATGATATAACACAGATAGCGCGGAGAGATAATTAATATTGGACGAGAATATTTATGAAGGTATCTTCAGAAATATTGAGGATATTAATAATGAAAGATACGATAATATCTTAGAATTTTTTAATCAAATTGTGATAAAGAAATTCATTCACGATGATTTAGAGCGATTAAGGAGCAAGGTATTCGTTAAAGATTTCATCAGAAACAGAATCATCAGGATTCTTTTATGTACAAGTTTAGTCCTTGTTCAGAGTCTTTGTCATGATTTGCTCAATTCATTTTTCAGTATCAAAATCTTTGAGCTTTTTAACACTCCATTCTTTATCATCAAACTTTTAACTGTTAAGGCAGTCTTCAGTTTTCACTGCTTCATCAGCTTTTTCAAAAACTCAGAGAACTGATTCATAAGCTAAAGCGCTTTTCAAAAATTCAGAATTAAAGTTCGTAAATCCAGGAGATAGAAGTTATATATATATATATATATATATATATATATATATATATATATATATATATATATATATATATATATATATATATATATATATATATAAATTGTTGTCGTAGAATCGCTGAAAAATTCGAGATTATCGATTGATGCCTCCCGGTATTTGGTATGGTAATTATTGTTACAAGATGCCGATGAGTTCATGATAGGGTTTTAATGAACAAATATAATGGTTCTTTGGAAAGATTTAAACCAATGAGTAATGAAGTTTCTGGTAAGTTTACTGCTAATGTGGTGGAATATAAATGGTTCCCTGGTAACGAAGGCGAAGAGACAACGTATATATCAAGGTCATAATAAGGTTGTTTCGAACGAAAAGTCGAAGTTGATTTGCTGAAGCTGTGACAAAATTGGTTAATTTGAAAAAGAATTGCAATGTTATTTTCGGTAATAACAATGCCAAAGGAGCTAGTACAGATACGTGTTAAACGTTTACTCAGGTTCCGAGTGTTTTCAGGTGTATAACTATATGCATCAATCTTTTCTTCTGTAGATGAAGCGCGGTTGGTTCATCCTCTCGATTGAGGTGTTTTCAAGAATCATGAAAGGTTTGAACGCAGATCGTAATCGTCAAGATACAAATGAGGTTTAAGATGAAATCAAGTGGCAAACTTGAATAATTGTTTAGTTTCATATGTTATAATCAATATTTTAATTCATTTTAATTGTCCAATGTTATTAGTCCACGGTCGATAGTCCACAATTAACAGTCCAATAATTCATATATAGTTTAATATATAATATTCGAATTAATTAATACGTATCGTGACCCGTGTACATGTCTCAGACTCGATCACAACTCAAAGTATATATATTATTATAGAATCAACCTCAACCCTGTATGGCTAACTCGATCATTACTGTATATAGAGTGTCTATGGTTATTCCAAATAATATATATAGATGCGTCGATATGATATGTCAAAACCTTGTATACGTGTCCCGATATTTAAAGTGCGTAAAATAAATAACAGAAATTAATTGACGATAAATAAAATTGCGAGTATATAAATTGCGATAATTATATTACGATAAATAAAATGTAATCAGTTAGCTAGGAACAGTTAGCGTGGATTCTTAACAAAATTTCTCGTAGTTAATTTGTTTGTTTCTAACAAATTTTATTTTGTCCAATGTTTTCTTCATTATGCCACTTGTTGGATTCTGATAAGTCAAAATCCAAATATGAAATCGAATGGAAATGGTTATTCTGCGGTGAACGGATACGTATATCTGTGGGTGTAAGTAGGATAGTAAATGACCATTGAATCGGATTGGAAGAATGTACAGTGTATCTTATTAATGTGAAATCTAAATATTCCCCGGATATTACCTACCCGTTAAAATATTTTCACCATTAACAATTTGTACAAAAGAATTTTTAATTACAATCTTTATGAAAACATATATACATATGTCTTTTCTTCAGATGTAATCATGGATTTAATGAGTCAATATGATATTAAACTCATTTGATTTACCGTTAGAACGAGAATATATAATCTCTAAAACATTAAAGATTATAGAATCGTCATGTCGAACGAAGGTAATTGATGTAGAACGATTCGTAGAACGATGATTATACTCGAGGTACAGAATGAGATGTTGAGGTATGGGTTGTTGAAACTTGGGTTGTTGGTGGTACTGGTGCCGTTGGTGCTGAGGCTGTTGATGTTACTGGTGTTGGTGATACTGCTAGTGCTTGCAAATTATGTACCGTGCTCTCTAAAGTTAATACTCGAGCTCGGAGTTCTCTAACTTCTTCTACTAACCCTTGTTGGTTATCAGTGCGAGGTAGAGGTCAGATATCTCCTCTATTTCCGTTAATGGTAGCCTCAAGACGAAAAATTCTTGCAAAAAGGGTATAAACGGTGTTGCGAACGGGTTCGCCGGTGAGCGGGTCAAGTACTCCAAGGTTAGATGGTAGATTCGGTTCATGATATGGAGTACCTTCTTCCCTTCTCCATAGGGTGAGTATGTCGAGAACCCACCCCCGTTTTCTCCAGTAATCACGGTAGTTGATTGGTTGGTGTGCTCCTATCACGCTGTCTTCGGAGTCAGAGGAACTTGGTCGATTCGTAGAGGCCATCTTACGCGATCTCAGAAAATATTTTTGGTATGAAGAGTTTAGTGATAGCAATTGATAGTTGGATGGTATTCTCAATGCATAATATGCATAGATATATATAGTACCTTGTTCCCTTAAATTACAGAGAAATTTACAGAAGATATCAGGCAAAGTCTACCGTAATAGATACGGTAAGATATGAATTTGTCTATACACTATCTATGCAATAAAGGCAGTAGGACGTGTCTAGACTTAGGAATGACAAGCAGGTAATTTCCTAAGGATGATAAGTAGATGATTTTCGACACGAAATGATATGCAAAACTTTTGACATGCAGACACGGTCGAAGTCCAGACCCACTAATGCATCTAAACAACTATCAGTTAGACACACTAATGCAATACCTAGTTCGCTAAGACCACTGCTATGATACCAACTCTAATGACCCGTCCTAATCCATCTGTACAAATACGTTACATTTGGTTACATCGCGAGATACTTGACCTCTATATGATACATTTTACAAACATTGCATTCGCTTTTAAAAGACAAACTTTCATTACATCAAAAGTTGACGGCATGCATACCATTTCATAAAATACCCAACTAGAATTGTCTTAATAATAATCTTGATGAACTCAACGACTCGAATGCAATGTCTTTTGAAATATGTCATGAATGACTCCAAGTAATATCTCTAAAATGAGCAAATGCACAGCGGAAGATTTCTTTCAAACCTGAGAATAAACATGCTTTCAAGTGTCAACCAAAAGGTTGGTGAGTTCATTAGTTTATCATAATCAATCATTTTCATAATTTTAATAGACCACAAGATTTTCATTTCCAATTCTCATAAATATACGTCCCATGCATAGAGTTAAAAATAATCATTCATATGGATTGAACACCTGGTAACCGACGTTAACATAATGCATATAGAATATCCCCAAAACAGAAATCCATCTGTATTAATAACTCGAAGTACTAAAGCATACCATTTTTCAGTATGGGGGGAGTTAGGGCCCGTAGATCTACCTTTAGGATTCGCGTCAATTAGGGTGTCTGTTCCATAATTCTTAGGTTACCAAGCTAAAAGGGTGATATTCGATTTCGATAATCCAACCGTAGAATGTAGTTTCGATTACTTGTGTCTATTCCGTAAAACATTTATAAAAGCAGCGCATGTATTCTCAGTCCTAAAAATATATATTGTAAAAGCATTTAAAAAGGGAGCAAATGAAACTCACGATACTGTATTTTGTAGTAAAAATACATATGACGACATTGAACAAGTGC
The DNA here is from genome assembly GCF_046630445.1 of Rutidosis leptorrhynchoides. Taxonomy (NCBI): domain Eukaryota; kingdom Viridiplantae; phylum Streptophyta; class Magnoliopsida; order Asterales; family Asteraceae; genus Rutidosis; species Rutidosis leptorrhynchoides. The sequence continues at coordinate 81,315,204 of NC_092340.1, read as the reverse complement.
AGGTTTTGGCCTCGGATTCACGAACCTATATCATTTGTGTGACAACCCGGAAATTTCCAAACAAATTTAAACTTTAATCTTTATATGTTTCCGACACGATAAGCAATATTTGTTAAGTTAAATTAAAAGAATTTTAAACTATGTTCATACATTCATTCAACCTCGACCATGTTCCAACGATTCACGAACCATTAAAAGAATATGATTATATATGTATATGTGTATATATATTATAACTTGAAACGTAAACAAAATATTAGATTAAATACTTTATATGATTGTATCTGTTTCAAAATATTTATCAATGGAATTAGAAGATAAGATCAAATGATTGAATTATCAGATATATTAAATTATGATTACAAGTCTCTGTTGAAAGGCCCACGTTGATTTAAGAAATCTTTCCGTTTTAACAATATTCGGAAAATGGTAAAGTGATTTATAAATAAGAATAAATTGTCAATCATTGAGAACTAGACAAAGGATAGTGGAAGACTGAATCTCATAAAGACTCGATTGATCTATTTAGTTTCAAACGTACAAAAACATTTTCAGTTTAAAAAGAACTTTATTATTAAAACGTATATAACTTTTATAAATATCTAGAACCACTTTTGACAACTCATTACTTAACTAGTATGATAAAGATAACGATATTTATATTTTATTTTATTAAATATATATAACGATTTAAATTAATATTATATATATTTATACGCGTATTATACGTACATAGTTTTATACTTTTACTATACTTAAACTTTACCTTTACTTTATTTTTACTTTACTTTAACTTTAATAATTCACTTTAATAATTCATACTTTAATAATTCACTTTAATAATTCATACTTTAATAATTCACTTTAATAATTCATACTTTAATAATTCACTTTAATAATTCATACTTTAATAATTCACTTTAATAATTCATACTTTAATAATTCACTTTAATAATTCAAAAATATATTATAAATAGAATTCAATAGGTTTCATTATTTCATAGAAACTTGAAAATATTTTTCTCTAAATTCTCTCAATCGATTTACATATATATATTTACTCCGTATTATTTCAAGATATTATTAGTATACATAAAATATTACGACGGAGTGCTGTCCGAGTGATTTCGAAATTGTTTTTCGAGTAGGATAGGATTAAGGAAATTATGGGTTATAGCTATGGAGGTGATTGAGTATGGTTCATGGGTATGCTTGTGAGGTCAATATAGTGTTTATCATTTCCGTTGCGTCTATGTACCTTTCCTGCAATATTGAATCTCAATATTGATACGTGAGTACTCATAATTTAACTTTTACATACTAATAGTGTATCCCTGACTAGTGCTCGAGTATTTAGGATTATGCATGCTTGTACTTTTGATATTGCCCTTAGACAGGTTAGGTTGAATATTGAATTAGTTACACTTGCGGTTGAGATAAGGTATAAGATATGCATGTTCTTGGAAAGCTAGCGAAAAATTAAGGACTTTTCCTTTAGATATCGAATGGTTTCGATGAACGAATTAGAAGTTATAATCAATTGAATTTTCGATATTTTTATTAAAAATGATTATTATTATTATCGTCGTTTTTATCATCGTTCTAGTTTTATCTTATTATTATCATTATTATTATCTTTATCAATAAAAGGGATTTATCATTAAAAATTGTTATTTTTTTTATTATTACTATCGTTATTATCGTTAAAGTTATAATTAGTATTATTATAATTATTATCCAATTATTATTATTATTATTATTATTAGTATTATTATTATTATTATCATTATTAATATATATATCATTATTTAAAAATGGATATTGTCATTGTTATTATTATTATTATAATATTATCATTAAGATAATTATTAGTATTATCGTTAAAAATGTTATAGTAACTATCATTATTAATATTAGTGTAATTAAAACAAATATTTGTAACACCTAATTATTTTGATTACTATTATTATTATTATTATGAACACGATATAAAAGACGATTAAAAGCTATTAAACGAAACGATTAGGAAATAATGAGTAAGAGTATCATGATGAAATTAAAATATTATAAGATATTGTTTTAGATAAAATTATCGTTCTTATTATTTTTATCATTACTATTATTATTAAAAATATCGTTAGTATTAAAACTATCATTTTAACAAAAATTATCATTTTAATAGAAATGTCATTGTTACTATAAAATATCATTATTATTATTATTTTAAATAGAATTATTATTTTAAAGATAATATTAAAAATTATCGTAAATATTAAAGTTATCATAATTAGAATTATCGTTTTATCATAATGTCATCTTAGTAATTATAAATATTGATATTTTTATAATAATTATTATTATTACAAAATAATACAACTTTTACTTACTATCATTATAGATATTATTTTATCAAATAAATATGTGATACAAACATATTTTACTACGTGTAATAACTTTCTTTAATAATACCTATCATATTATCTTTATGATATTAAATGAACCCTATAAATTTTATTACTTACTATATATAAAAGTATATTATATTATATAAATTTAATATAAAATTTTATTTATTAATAAATAAATTATATTATTTACTCTAATAAATCTTTTAAAAATATTTAAAAATATAAAACGACGATATTTAAACTATATATTAATCATGTATAGATTTTTGGAAATTATTTTGAGTCAAATTTACTTTTGTTGACTTTTGCATATTAGTCTCGAGCATTAGGATTGTGGTACACTATGACTTGGCCTAATTTGTTAGACAAATATTGACCAACACATAATTATATATAATTAATTTAGGTTCGTGAATCCGAGGCCAATCTTGCACTTGTTCAATGACGTTATATGTATTTTTACTACGAAATACAGTATGGTGAGTTTCATTTACCTTTTTACCATTTATATTTTTGGGACTGAGAATACATGGGCTTTTATAAATGTTTGACGAAATAGACACAAGTAATTGAAACTACATTCTATGGATGAATTATCTAAATCGAATATGCCCCTTTTTATTAAAGTCTGGTAATCTAAGAATTAGGGAACAGACACCCTAATTGACGCGAATCCTAAAGATAGATCTATTGGGCCTAACAAACCCCATCCAAAGTACCGGATGCTTTAGTACTTCGAAATTTATATCATGTCTGAAGGAGGATCCCGGAATGATAGGGGATATTCTTATATGTATCTAGTTAATGTCGGTTACCAGGTGTTCACCATATGAATGATTATTTTTGTCTCTATGCACGGGACGTATATTTATGAGAACTGGAAATGAAATTCTCGTGGTCTATTAAAATGATGGAAATAAATGATTATGATAAACTAATGAACTCACCAACCTTTTGGTTGACACTTTAAAGCATGTTTATTCTCAGGTGTTAAAGAAATCTTCCGCTGTGCATTTGCTCATTTTAAAGATATTACTTGGAGTCTTTCATAGCACATTTCGAAGAACGTTGCATTCGAGTCATTGAGTTCATCAAAGATTATTATTAAATCAATTTATAGTTGGATAGTGGATATTATGAAATGGTATGCATGCCTGTCAATTTTCGATGTAAAGAAATTTTGTCTTTTAAAAATGAATGCAATGTTTGTAAAATGTATCATATAGAGGTCAAATACCTCGCAATGTAATCAACTATTGTGAATTGTTTATAATGTATATGAACGGGTCATTTCAGTTGGTATCAGAGCGGTGGTCTTAGCGAACCAGGTCTGCATTAATGTGTCTAACTGATAAGTCGATAGGATGCATTAGTGAGTCTGGACTTCGACCGTGTCTGCATGTCAAAAGTTTTGCTTATCATTTTGTGTCAAAAATTAACTACTTATCATCCTCAGGAAATTACATGCTTATCATTTTTAGTCTAAGACACGTCTTGCTGCATTGATTGCATGAATAGTGTATAGACAAAAATTCATATCTTAGCATATCTGCTAAATCATATCTTATCGTATCTGTTACTTTAAACTTTGCCTGACATATCCCGCAAAGTCCTCCGTAATCTACGAAATCTTTTGATATATATATATATATATATATATATATATATATATATATATATATATATATATATATATATATATATATATATATATATATATATATATATATATATATATATATATATATATATATATATAATTAGAATACCATCCGTTAGCCAAAATCATTTCATATCGAAAAAAAATCCTTTATCCAATCGTACGAAATGGAATTCGTCATCAGTTCAAGTCACTCAGATTCCGAAATGGAATCCCATTCAAGCTCCGAAAGCAGTGTGACCGGAATAGATCAACCAATCAGTCATCACCTATTCTGGATGAATTGGGGATGGGTTCGTAGCCTCCTCAATCATTGGAGACAAGAAGAAGGTGATCCCTTCCATCCACCACATTGCCCTCTTGACGAAGAACCTGAAGCACTTACAGGCGAACCTGTCCGAAACACCATTTTCTCGCTCATTTCCAGAGTATCTCGTCACGATTATATATTACATCAAATTTTAGATTTTATTTATCCGCTCGTCCGAACCGACAATCACCCCGGTGTAATAGAAGAAGTCAACGAGCTTCGCGCTCGGGTAGTGGCTTTGGAGAATATGGTGCAGAGATTACAAACACCAGCAGCAGCATCAGCAGCATAACCAGTACCACCATCATCAACGCCAACAGTACCATTACCACCTCCAACCACAACCGCGTCGTAAACCTCAACTTCACAATCTGTCCCACGAGCATCAACGTCATACGCACCATAGATACCAAGGAGTACCAACAACAATAACTGATGAAGTATTAATTCATAACTTCATTGGAGAAACATTCCGCGGCGATTATGTAATCTCTAAAGTCTTAGAGATTATCTAATCTAGCCCTAACCATAAATCAGTTAAGCGAACCAAAATGATAGAAGAAAGAGTAGAAACCCTGACAAAAATGGTGTGTGATTAACAAGCTAAACTTGCTTTACCAACAGCATCAACAGTACCGTCAGCGTTACCAGCATCGTCAGTACAGTCAACATCCGAATCAACAACACCGATAACATCACAAACTCCGTCAGTTCAAGAATCACTGTGGACATCATTACGAATCAATAACGTGTATATTGTATCAACGAGTTATGAAGAATTAACTCATTCCCTCTGAAGAAATTATATGTATATATTATTTATATATATATATATATATATATATATTTTGAAATAAATCTTTCCGTGCTAAGCTATTGTGTGTGAATCTTAACTACTCGGTTAATTCATATTACAAATATGCAATAATGTACGTCCTTCGACCTCAACTTAACCAGCGTTAACTACAATCTCTGTCGCAATTCAACAAATTCCAATTCATAATAAATCAAGTATATATTTGATTTTACACTTTCATCATCGATGTACCCGAAACTTTTCAGATAACATCATTCGTACTTTGCGAAATTCACAAGAATTCCACGAACCAAACATCATACATCAACAAATAACGAAGTATTGATTCATAATTTCAATGTCATTAAAGAAATACTGCGTAAAAGTTATGTACTTTTTAAAACCTTTAGGGATTATTCAATTCTAGTTTCAACCGTAAATCAAATGAGTTTAATTTAACATTAACTCATTAAATCTATGTTACATCTGAAGAAAATATACATATATATATTTTCATAAAGACTGTAATAAAATTCTTTTGTACAAAATATTAATTGTGAAATTTTTTTTAATGGGTAGGTAAAACCCAAGAGATATATAAATTCACAATTAATATGTTACATTCTTCGAATCTGATTCAGCAAATCATCCATTATACTCCCTACTTTCACAACAATATACATTCTTTTATAGAAATCAAAACAACCATACTCATTCAAAATTTAATTACATATTCTGATTTTGAAATCTCAAAATTCAACTTGAGATATGACCAAAATCATCACTCTTAGATCCTTACATCTTTCACAAGCTATATTTTGACTTCAAAACTGTGTTAGAACATCAAATGTATGTTAACGATTACAATCTGTGTTCAAACCCTTCGAAAATTTCTGAAGACACTTCGAATGATGAGCAATCGAGATGATGATCCAACCACATGTTACCCACAGTTATGTACCCGAAAAACTCTTGAAACCAAAGTAAAAGTTTAAACAACGTATCCGCGTCAGATTCTTTGGCATTTATTAGCAAAAATAACTTTGCGACTCCTATTCAAAGTAGCCAGTTTTGTCACAGCTCCAACAAGTCAACTTCAACTTTTCAGTCAGACTAACCTTATTATAACCTTGAGATATACACCTTCGTTACCAGGGAACCTTTTACATTCCACCACATTATTAGCAGATGTACCAACAACTTCATTACCCTTTGACTTTAGCCTCTCCAAAAAGTCATTATAATTATTCATTGAAACCCCATCATTTACTCATTCGCATCTTGTAATGAGAATTGCCATACGAATCATTGGGAATTAGCAATTAGTATTTTGAAATCTCGCAGGATGTCTACGCCAACAGTTATATGTGTATATATAACGTCTATCTTCTGGACTTAATTTGAATGTGAAGTTTCTGAAAAACACTCCGAACTACGAATTGGTTCTCCGAAAATGGAAAAAAAAATGCTGATGAAGCAGCAAAAACTATAAACGACTTTAAACGGTAAAAGCTGGATGATAATGATGAAGTGTGTTGGCAAAGCGCAGAAAAAGAGAAGTTTTGGAACTGGAAAATGGATTGAGCAAAGTAGGAAGGAGGCTGTGGACAAATTACAAAGACTGAACCTGACTTCAAAGGATCCAAATGATTCAGTACCTGCTGAAGTCATTAACGAATACCTTGCTCCTGACTCTAAACCCCTGCGGACAATATTCTTCATCATCCTCTGATATTAGAAATTCTAAAATATCATCATATCTTTCATTATAAATATCCTCCATATTTCTGAAGATATTTTCTTAATTTTTCTTATTTGAAATCATTTACCTCTTCGCGCTATTTGTATTACATCATAAAAGAAACTATTTTAGTTTCAAAATTCTGAAACATTCAAGTTTAAAATAGGAATATTTTGAAGTAATGTTGGGAACTGAAGCATGAATTAGTATAATATAATGACACTTGATCAATGTGATTATATTACAGTAAGTCATGCTGAGTTTCTAAATGGAACGTGATGATTCACAGATTATAACATCATCATGTGCCATGTTATACGACTCTTGTATTCTATTTAACCTCTAAAATATCGAGAAAATATTTCTTGATGATTCGGCCTTTTCCAAGGTATTCTAGTAATTTGAGAAGTCAAGATCGTGCCATCACAATTTCCTTCCTAGAACATTAACAATGTTCATTCCGAAATTCATATCTGTGAATTCTGGACCATTACAAGCGGTGCTTAATCGCAAGAAGAAGAAACGAAAGGACAAAACTCCGAAATAGAAATTGGGGTATAAATTGCAGCAAATAAAAGAGAGCATTAACTGTGAATCATAATAATTATAGAAGACAGAAGCAGATACTTTGAAATATAAGGGAACATATAAATCCCAACGACAAACCAGAAATTATAAACCATATATATCGATGCATATAGCAATATAAAGACACGGGAGAACTAGAAACACTATAAACCCAAGAGTATAGTAGAAGTAAATAGATTCTTCCGGCGGTAGATGAAAAAGAAGAATGACCGATATGAAAGTTAGAAGTATATCGAGAATCAGAACTGGATGGAGCATATTGATGAATACTTTAAAATATGAGTTGAGGGGGAAAGAATAGAAGGTGATGAAACATGACTAGGAACTTAGAAATCAACAGATTTAACTCACACAATGGCAGAATAAGTGAATTAAACCCTCTAGTGAATAGGTTAAGTTTTTTTTGATTAATTTAGTCAAACCAAAACTAAATCAAGTGTGATTAGATCAACACCTAGAGCTATTATTCACCACCTGGGTGATTTGGACTGAGAGAGAATCGGAGGAGCTCACTAGATCTGAGTGTGTGTAACAAATGAGAGGCTTAACCTAAAATGAAGAACATAAGACTTTATATACCCCTGCTGTTGACTCACCTATACGATTCATTCATCACACATACGAGTTGGCTTCATCAGTCGTACGGGTGATCACTCACTCGTGTCTTCTCATTTAGGTTGTAATTGTGACTTAGCTCAGCATCAACCGTGCGTATGAGCCTGTCAGCTGTACTAGTGAGGCTTCACTTGAAATGTCCCGTTCTTATTGATTAAAAACGTTCCATATTAATTGATTTCGTTGCCAGGTTTTGACCTCTATATGAGACGTTTTTCAAAGACTGCATTCATTTTTAAAACAAACCATAATCTTTATTTCATAAATAAAGGTTTAAAAAGCTTTACGTAGATTATCAAATAATGATAATCTAAAATATCCTGTTTACACACGACCATTACATAATGGTTTACAATACAAATATGTTACATCGAAATCAGTTTCTTGAATGCAGTTTTTACACAATATCATACAAACATGGACTCCAAATCTTGTCCTTATTTTAGTATGCAACAGCGGAAGCTCTTAGTATTCACCTGAGAATAAACATGCTTTAAACATCAACAAAAATGTTGGTGAGTTATAGGTTTAACCTATATATATCAAATCGTAACAATAGACCACAAGATTTCATATTTCAATACACATCCCATACATAGAGATAAAAATCATTCATATGGTGAACACCTGGTAACCGACATTAACAAGATGCATATATAAGAATATCCCCATCATTCCGGGACACCCTTCGGATATGATATAAATTTCGAAGTACTAAAGCATCCGGTACTTTGGATGGGGTTTGTTAGGCCCAATAGATCTATCTTTAGGATTCGCGTCAATTAGGGTGTCTGTTCCCTAATTCTTAGATTACCAGACTTAATAAAAAGGGGCATATTCGATTTCGATAATTCAACCATAGAATGTAGTTTCACGTACTTGTGTCTATTTTGTAAATCATTTATAAAACCTGCATGTATTCTCATCCCAAAAATATTAGATTTTAAAAGTGGGACTATAACTCACTTTCACAGATTTTTACTTCGTCGGGAAGTAAGACTTGGCCACTGGTTGATTCACGAACCTATAACAATATATACATATATATCAAAGTATGTTCAAAATATATTTACAACACTTTTAATATATTTTGATGTTTTAAGTTTATTAAGTCAGCTGTCCTCGTTAGTAACCTACAACTAGTTGTCCACAGTTAGATGTACAGAAATAAATCGATAAATATTATCTTGAATCAATCCACGACCCAGTGTATACGTATCTCAGTATTGATCACAGCTCAAACAATATATATTTTGGAATCAACCTCAACCCTGTATAGCTAACTCCAACATTCACATATAGAGTTTCTATGGTTGTTCCGAAATATATATAGATGTGTCGACATGATAGGTCGAAACATTGTATACGTGTCTATGGTATCTCAAGATTACATAATATACAATACAAGTTGATTAAGTTATGGTTGGAATAGATTTGTTAACAATTTTCACGTAGCTAAAATGAGAAAAATTATCCAATCTTGTTTTACCCATAACTTCTTCATTTTAAATCCGTTTTGAGTGAATCAAATTGCTATGGTTTCATATTGAACTCTATTTTATGAACCTAACCATAAAAAGTATAGGTTTATAGTCAGAAAAATAAGTTACAAGTCATTTTTGTAAAGGTAGTCATTTCAGTCGAAAGAACGACGTCTAGATGACCATTTTAGAAAACATACTTCCACTTTGAGTTTAACCATAATTTTTGGATATAGTTTCATGTTCATAATAAAAATCATTTTCTCAGAATAACAACTTTTAAATCAAATTTTATCATAGTTTTTAATTAACTAACCCAAAACAGCCCGCGGTGTTACTACGACGGCGTAAATCCGGTTTTACGGTGCTTTTCGTGTTTCCAGGTTTTAAATCATTAAGTTAGCATATCATATAGATATATAACATGTGTTTAGTTGATTTTAAAAGTCAAGTTAGAAGGATTAACTTTTATTTGCGAACAAGTTTAGAATTAACTAAACTATGTTCTAGTGATTACAAGTTTAAACCTTCGAATAAGATAGCTTTATATGTATGAATCGAATGATGTTATGAACATCATTACTACCTTAAGTTCCTTGGATAAACCTACTGGAAAAGAGAAAAGTGGATCTAGCTTCAATGGATCCTTGGATGGCTCGAAGTTCTTGAAGCAGAATCATGACACGAAAACAAGTTCAAGTAAGATCATCACTTGAAATAAGATTGTTATAGTTATAGAAATTGAACCAAAGTTTGAATATGATTATTACCTTGTATTAGAATGATAACCTACTGTAAGAAACAAAGATTTCTTGAGGTTGGATGATTACTTTACAAGATTGGAAGTGAGCTAGCAAACTTGAAAGTATTCTTGATTTTATGAGACTAGAACTTTTGGAATTTATGAAGAACACTTAGAACTAGAAGATAGAACTTGAGAGAGATCAATTAGATGAAGAAAATTGAAGAATGAAAGTGTTTGTAGGTGTTTTTGGTCGTTGGTGTATGGATTAGATATAAAGGATATGTAATTTTGTTTTCATGTAAATAAGTCATGAATGATTACTCATATTTTTGTAATTTTATGAGATATTTCATGCTAGTTGCCAAATGATGGTTCCCACATGTGTTAGGTGACTCACATGGGCTGCTAAGAGCTGATCATTGGAGTATATATACCAATAGTACATACATCTAAAAGCTGTGTATTGTACGAGTACGAATACGGGTGCATACGAGTAGAATTGTTGATGAAACTAAACGAGGATGTAATTGTAAGCATTTTTGTTAAGTAGAAGTATTTTGATAAGTGTATTGAAGTCTTTCAAAAGTGTATAAATACATATTAAAACACTACATGTATATACATTTTAACTGAGTCGTTAAGTCATCGTTAGTCGTTACATGTAAGTGTTGTTTTGAAACCTTTAGGTTAACGATCTTGTTAAATGTTGTTAACCCAATGTTTATAATATCAAATGAGATTTTAAATTATTATATTATCATGATATTATCATGTATGAATATCTCTTAATATGATATATATACATTAAATGTCTTTACAACGATAATCGTTACATATATGTCTCGTTTAAAAATCATTAAGTTAGTAGTCTTGTTTTTACATATGTAGTTCATTGTTAATATACTTAATGATATGTTTACTTATCATAGTATCATGTTAACTATATATATATCCATATATATATGTCATCATATAGTTTTTACAAGTTTTAACGTTCGTGAATCACCGGTCAACTTGGGTGGTCAATTGTCTATATGAAACATATTTCAATTAATCAAGTCTTAACAAGTTTGATTGCTTAACATGTTGGAAACATTTAATCATATAAATATCAATCTCAATTAATATATATAAACATGGAAAAGTTCGGGTCACTACAGTACCTACCCGTTAAATAAATTTCGTCCCGAAATTTTAAGCTGTTGAAGGTGTTAACGAATCTTCTGGAAATAGATGCGGGTATTTCTTCTTCATCTGATCCTCACGCTCCCAGGTGAACTCGGGTCCTCTACGAGAATTCCATCGAACCTTAACAATTGGTATCTTATTTTGCTTAAGTCTTTTAACCTCACGATCCATTATTTCGACGGGTTCTTCGATGAATTGAAGTTTTTCGTTGATTTGGATTTCATCTAATGGAATAGTGAGATCTTCTTTAGCAAAACATTTCTTCAAATTCGAGACGTGGAAAGTGTTATGTACAGCCGCGAGTTGTTGAGGTAACTCAAGTCGGTAAGCTACTGGTCCGACACGATCAATAATCTTGAATGGTCCAATATACCTTGGATTTAATTTCCCTCTTTTACCAAATCGAACAACGCCTTTCCAAGATGCAACTTTAAGCATGACCATCTCTCCAATTTCAAATTCTATATCTTTTCTTTTAATGTCAGCGTAGCTCTTTTGTCGACTTTGGGCAGTTTTCAACCATTGTTGAATTTGGATGATCTTCTCGGTAGTTTGTTGTATAATCTCCGGACCCGTAATCTGTCTATCCCCCACTTCACTCCAACAAATCGGAGACCTGCACTTTCTACCATAAAGTGCTTCAAACGGCGTCATCTCAATGCTTGACTGGTAGCTGTTGTTGTAGGAAAATTCTGCTAACGGTAGATGTCGATCCCAACTGTTTCCGAAATCAATAACACATGCTCGTAGCATGTCTTCAAGCGTTTGTATCTTCCTTTTGCTCTGCCCATCAGTTTGTGGATGATAGGCAGTACTCATGTCTAGACGAGTTCCTAATGCTTGCTGTAATGTCTGCCAGAATCTTGAAATAAATCTGCCATCCCTATCAGAGATAATAGAGATTGGTATTCCATGTCTGGAGATGACTTCCTTCAAATACAGTCGTGCTAACTTCTCCATCTTGTCATCTTCTCTTATTGGCAGGAAGTGTGCTGATTTGGTGAGACGATCAACTATTACCCAAATAGTATCAAAACCACTTGCAGTCCTTGGAAATTTAGTGATGAAATCCATGGTAATGTTTTCCCATTTCCATTCTGGGATTTCGGGTTGTTGAAGTAGACCTGATGGTTTCTGATGCTCAGCTTTGACCTTAGAACACGTCAAACATTCTCCTACGTATTTAGCAACATCGGCTTTCATACCCGGCCACCAAAAATGTTTCTTGAGATCCTTGTACATCTTCCCCGTTCCAGGATGTATTGAGTATCTGGTTTTATGAGCTTCTCTAAGTACCATTTCTCTCATATCTCCAAATTTTGGTACCCAAATCCTTTCAGGCCTATATCGGGTTCCGTCTTCCCGAATATTAAGATGCTGCTCCGATCCTTTGGGTATTTCATCCTTTAAATTTCCTTCTTTTAAAACTCCTTGTTGCGCCTCCTTTATTTGAGTAGTAAGGTTATTATGAATCATTATATTCATAGATTTTACTCGAATGGGTTCTCTGTCCTTCCTGCTCAAGGCATCGGCTACCACATTTGCCTTCCCCGGGTGGTAACGAATCTCAAAGTCGTAATCATTCAACAATTCAATCCACCTACGCTGCCTCATATTCAGTTGTTTCTGATTAAATATGTGTTGAAGACTTTTGTGGTCGGTATATATAATACTTTTGACCCCATATAAGTAGTGCCTCCAAGTCTTTAATGCAAAAACAACCGCGCCTAATTCCAAATTATGCGTCGTATAATTTTGCTCGTGAATCTTCAATTGTCTAGACGCATAAGCAATCACCTTCGTTCGTTGCATTAATACACAACCGAGACCTTGCTTTGATGCGTCACAATAACTCACAAAATCATCATTCCCTTCAGGCAATGACAATATAGGTGCCGTAGTTAGCTTTTTCTTCAACAACTGAAACGCTTTCTCTTGTTCATCCTTCCATTCAAATTTCTTCCCTTTATGCATTAATACAGTCAAGGGTTTTGCTATTCTGGAAAAGTCTTGGATGAACCTTCTGTAGTAACCAGCTAGTCCTAAAAACTGGCGTATGTGTTTCGAAGTTTTTGGGGTTTTCCACTTTTCAACAGTTTCTATCTTTGCCGGATCCACCTTAATACCTTCTTTGTTCACTATGTGACCGAGGAATTGAACTTCTTCCAACCAAAATGCACACTTTGAAAACTTAGCGTACAATTCTTCCTTCCTCAATACTTCTAACACCTTTCTCAAATATTCACCGTGTTCTTGGTCATTCTTTGAGTAAATAAGTATGTCATCAATGAAAACAATGACAAACTTGTCAAGGTATGGTCCACACACTTGGTTCATAAGGTCCATGAACACAGCTGGTGCATTAGTTAAACCAAACGGCATGACCATAAACTCGTAATGACCCTAACGTGTTCTGAAAGCAGTCTTTGGAATATCATCTTCTTTCACCCGCATTTGATGATACCCGGAATGTAAGTCAATCTTTGAATAAACAGAGGAGCCTTGTAGTTGATCAAATAAGTCGTCGATTCTCGGTAGTGGGTAGCGGTTCTTGATGGTAAGTTTGTTCAACTCTCGGTAGTCGATACACAACCTGAATGTACCATCTTTCTTCTTGACAAACAAAACAGGAGCTCCCTACGGTGATGTGCTTGTTCGAATGAAACCACGCTCTAAAAGTTCTTGTAATTGGCTTTGCAGTTCTTTCATCTCGCTGGGTGCGAGTCTGTAAGGAGCACGAGCTATTGGTGCAGCTCCTGGTACAAGATCTATTTGAAATTCAACGGATCGATGTGGGGGTAATCCCGGTAATTCTTTCGGAAATACATCGGGAAATTCTTTTGCGACGGGAACATCATTGATGCTCTTTTCTTCAGTTTGTACTTTCTCGACGTGTGCTAGAACAGCATAGCAACCTTTTCTTATTAGTTTTTGTACCTTTAAATTACTAATAAGATG